>NW_022196374.1:0-145000 GCF_008641045.1 Pistacia vera
ATGTCGCCGCGGCGAGGAAGCTTCTGTCACCACGGCAAAACTGTCCAGCAGCTTCCCCGTGGCTTCAACACCTCTTCGTCGCGGCGAAGATTCTTCTTCGCCTCGGCGAAGACTGAAACACTAAACTTCTTCTATTTTCAACCAATATCAAGGCAAGTGTTCGACATATCACTCAAAGGCCAACCCAACAATAATGAATCAACTCAAAAAGAGCAAAAGAAGAAGCATTAACTACGTACCTCAAGTGGGGCGTTACAATTTCGATGAAACTTATGTCTCTGTTGCTAGATTAGAAGCTATTAGAATGTTACTTGCTTATGCATGCCATTTAGATTCCAAACTTTGTCAAATGGATGTTAAAAGTGTATTTTTAAATGGTTTCATTCAAGAAAAGGTTTATGTCAAACAACCACTTGGATTTGAAAACCCCAAATTTCTTGAACATGTTTTAAACTCTCAAAAGTTCTTTATGGTTTAAAACAAGCTCCTAGAGCTTAGTATGATAGATTGAATAGTTTTCTTGCTCAAAATGATTTTATAAAAGGAAAGGTGGATACCACTTTATTTACAAAAAGGCATGAGCAAGACATTTATATGGTTCAAATATATGTTGATGATCTCCTTAAGCGCTCCAAGATGAATGAGGCTAAAGATCAACCTACTCCCATGGGCACTTCACTCAAATTAGAAGCTGATGAGGGAGGTAAAAGTGTTGACACAAAGCATTATAGAAGCATGATAGGCACATTATTGTATTTGACTACATTTAGGTTTGACATTTTGTTTAGTGTATGCAAGTGTGCACGTTTCCAATCATGTCCTAAAGAATCTCACTTGAATGCTATAAAAAGAACTCTTATGTGTTTGAAAGGAACTCCAAATATTGGTTTATGGTATCCTAAAGGATCTTCTTTTAGTCTTGTAGGATATTCAGATGCTAATTTTAGAGGTTGTAGGATAGATAGAAAAAGCACTAGTGGAACATGTCAATTCTTCGGAAGCATGCTAATGTCATGGTTTTCAAAGAAAAAAATTTAGTTGCTACTTCTACCACAAAAGCTGAATATGTATAAACAACGAGTTGTTGTGCATAACTTCTAAGGATGAAGCAACGATTTGAAGATTTTGGTTTAAAAATGCATAACATATCAATTCACTGTGATAATACAAGTACCAACAATTTGTCTAAAAATCATGTACATCATTGTAGGACAAAGCATATAGCCCTTAGGCATCACTTCCTACATGATCATGTTAGTAAATGTGACATTACACTTAAATTGCTTGATACTAATCACCAACTTGCTGACATTTTTAATAAGCCTCTTAATAAGGATAGATTTTACACAATTCGAAGAGAGCTAGGAATGATTGTTGCTGGTTAGGTATGACTTATTGTTTTTAAAATGAATTTTTGCCATGTCAATATGAATGAAATGATATGATTCTATATGCATATTGAGATCTCATTCAAATTGTTGTGATGACATGCCTAAACTTAATTGCATGATTGTCTTTGCATGAACCAAGTGTGATTTCTCTTACATAACCCCATTAGTGATTTGATCCAACTAAATGCAAGGGTAAAAAGGTTGGGATGAAGAGTTGGGTGCTCTAAATCTTCACTTGCAACATCCTGTATAGAGAAATCTATACTTGGATCCCAAATGGGCCCATCATGGGACATTAGAGGTTGGACTTAAAAATCACTAAGTGGCAAGTCTTCCACAAAGATGGAGAAATTATTGTGTCCCTATGTAAGATTTTTGCAACTTAGTTTGTAAAAGGACAGAACTTGTATTTGTGATGTATGTATACGTGATGAAATTGTTGTGTTTTGATTGAAGAAAATTAAGTTGATGCCATCTTGTGGTTGTGATTAATTTTATACATTTTTACACATGAAAACTCCTCTAAGTGATTAAAATGTCTAGGATATTCTTATCTGATGAGATTTTAGTCAGTGTGCAAAATGATTAAAAATGCATGAAATATTTCCTATTTTTTTTTTTCAAAGCATTCTTGTTTGAACGACAGTTTCCCCTCACTGTTCTAGTCTGAATGGTCGTTCAATCCTTGGAACTCCCGTTCATGTTGTCTACCAAAACCCTAGGTTTAAAAACCTAGGAATGCCCGTTCTCGCTTTGCAAACGTCCATTCCTATTAACTACCATATGTTTTAGGGTTGATAACCCTAGGAATGCCCGTTCCTGCTATCGCGAATAGTTATTCCATACGAAATATATAAACTTTGTTGTTCCAATTTTGCGAGAACAACTACCCTATCTTTTAGTTTCTCTTATTCTTTTTCACTCAAATATCTACCAAATCTCTCTAAACTTTTCTCAAATCACTCCAAGTAAAAAACCAAGCATGCAAAGATCCAAGAGAGTTGCAAGTGGATCCGTACTGCATTAAGGAGAGCTTCAAGAATCGAATGGTATCATTTTTAGAGATGTAATGCAAAAGAGAGAATACAGGAAATGGAGAAAAGAGGTATGTATCTTTGACATACATTTGATTAAGTTATTTTATGTCAATTGGGTTTACATGATGAGATAGTTAAATGGATTGATAATTTGAATTGGAGAACCTTAGTGAATGTGAGATTGGATGGATACAATCACTTAGTATTTGAGTTTTACAGTAGTTTGGAAGTAGTTGAGATGGGTATCGAGGATTATCCTCCATATACAATGAAGTTCAGATTGAAAAATATGGAGCATGTAGTGACTCTTGAGGAATTGGCTGAATGGTTAGGGCGTAACTTTGAAGGGTTGCTTAATCTATCTCAAAGTTGGGGTTCTGGTGTTGCTTGACATAATGTGAGGGGTAGACAGGCATATGATCTTCATAGATCGAAATCAACAAAACCAAGGGAGCATGTGATGAGGAACTTTCACAAATACATCATGTTTTCTTTCAATGCTAGGAAGAAAACAAATTGATAGGTAACCACCAAAGATTTATTGTTGATAGAGGCCACTATGGATGGAGAAGAAGTGAATATAGCCACTCTCTGATAAAAAAAGGTATAAGAAATTAAAAAGGATTTGGGTGAGATGCCAATGGGGATGTTGATCAGTTTCTTCTACAATAAGCTTAACTTGGAGATTTCTGAGATAGATAAACCATGAAAAGTTAAGTTTGATGATTTTAATCTTCTCAATGGAAATGCACCGCCAAAGATGGGAATGGTTAGACTGAGAAGAAATGAAGAATAGGAGATGATTCCTCTTGAAAGGGAAGAAAGACAAGGAGATGAAACTGAATCCTCTAGTGAAGGGGCTCCATTGATTAGAAAAAGAACAAGAACGTAGGCTGAATCAAGTTTTATGCCTCCAAGTCAAGCGGATAAAATTTTTGAGAGAGTGACCTCGCATTTTGATGAGAAATGTGATCGATTGAGCGATGAATTAAATGCAAAGTCTCCCATTTTGAGTAATGTAACGCCCCACTTGAGGTACGTAGTTGTTGTTTCTTCCTTTGCTCTTATTTGTGTTGGTTTTTGGTAAGATTGTTTGTTTGAGTGTTGTGATGAATGTTTGCCCTGAAATTGGTTGAAAATAGAAGAAGTTTAGTGTACCAAGCTTCGCCGGGGCGAAGAAGAATCTTCGCCGCGACGAAGAGGTGTTGAAGCCACGGGGAAGCTGCTGGACAGTTTCGCCGCGGCGACAGAAGTTTCTTCGCCGCGGCGACAGGCCGATTAAAATGTTTGTTGAGTTTTGGATATTTTCTTCCCTAAGGGCTATTTGACCATTCTACCCCTAATTAGCAGGAAAAGTGGGGAGTTAATTGTAAGGATTTTTCATGGAGAATATGTTGATATGGGGGTGAGTTTGTAATGAATCAAAGGATATGATGGAATTCCCAAAGAAGAGTAAGGGCAAAATGGGATGCTTTGGTAAATTTCATTAAAAGGAATTAAGAATTAGCAAACCCTTCATTCTTCCTCTAAAAAACGCAGCTCCCATTCTTGTTCATCTAACTTCTCTTTTCTTTTGATCAAGGAGTTCAAAGGATTTTTGAAGTGTTTGGGGTAGGAAATCAATAAGGCTTCCTAAGGTAAGGATTCCTACTTAAGTTGTGTGATTTGTGAGTTTTAGTTTATATTGAAGTTTAAGGGTTTTTGTTATTTTGGTTAAGAGTAGAGAAAAGTCAAGCAAAACAAGTGAAAGGAAGAGTTGGTGAAGTCTCTCCATAACAAGTAAGTAAACCCCAACCCAAGTTGAGATTTAAGAATTTTCTTGATTAGGGTTTGAAGAAATGATGTATGTATGTGATATACATGTGATATGCCATGTATGGAAGTTTAAATAGAGATTTCTATGCTTTGTGAATGTTAATACCTTGCAATATGAGAAATGAGTTGCTGGGTTGGAAAGGTAGTTTGAGATGGAATTGAAGGGGTGTCATGGATCCCTTTTGGAAGTGCTTTCTTTGACAGGTTTTATGGTTATGTGAAGGGGTTTTTCCCATTTTGGATGGTTAGAGAAAGATTTAGAATCATTGCTATAGTAGAGTTTTATAGTGCACTTGAGTTGTTTGATGAAATGCCTAATAGAGGTTTGAGTATGAGTAATGAACCTTAATTCTTGCAACATTGCATGTTGGCATTTCATAAGTGCATTGGTAGTGATGAACCATCCATAGGCACTAATTGTGCATTGAAAAGTGACCTAAGAAAGTGTAGGAAAATTGTGTATGCAATTACCCTATGAGTAGAGAGCTTGGTGGGTACAACTACCTTAAGGGTAGAGAGAATTGAAGAATGTTAGAATAGAGTGAATTAGAAGAGTAGTATAGTTGGGTTGATGCTTTGTGATCATCCGACACGTTATGGGAATGGGTTGATGCTTTGTGATCACCACCCGATAGCCTTAGAGATGGGTCGATGCTTTGCGATCGTCCCGATGAGTAGTAGAAATGGGTAGATGCTTGTGACCACTACCCGGTTAGTGTTAGATAAGTGGATTGAGCTTTGTGATCATCATCAACATTTAGTAGAAGTGGGTTGATGCTTGTGACCATCACCCGATAGTGACTAGTGACGGGTTAATGCTTGGTGATCGTACCCAAAATTCATGAGGAACGGGTAGGTGCTAGGTGATCTCCACCGATAGTTAAGAAAAACGAGTAGGTGCTTTGTGATCCTCACTCGGTAGTCACTAAGAATGGGTTGGCACTGTGTGAATTCCACCCGATAGCCATGGAGAGTGAGATGGTGCTGTGTGAACGCCATCCGGCCGTACCTCCGGTAAGATAAGGCCAGATGTTAGTAGAACAGAAATAGAATCAGAAATAGCATAAGGAAAGAATTAAGAGTTGTACATACGGGGACAGACAGATAGAGGGTTTTACTTACTGAGCATTATTTTGTGCTCACCCGTTATTTTTTTGTGGATGGCAGGATCTAGGTGTTGATGCAGTCGGAGGGGCGTCGGCAAGCGAAGAGAATAGCTACACTGTTTCCCCTGTTTTGTCTTTAAATGAATTTTTGTAAACAATACTTTTGTGTATAAAAGACCTATGAATTATAATGAAAAGAAAATTTTGGGGCCCAATTTTATATTGTTATTAGCATGCATTGTAATAGTTAGCAGCAGGTTACAAGTAATCAAAGTCTGAGGTGACCAATGACTTTCGCAACCTTAGAGCCTTCATGCCCAACCACCCACACATTCTCCTCAGCCTTAGAGTCTTAGGATCTATTTCATTTTAGTCTTGACTCTTATTGTAACACCCCACTTGAAAACGTAGCCACTGTTTACGGTATGGCCTAAAGAATTACTGAATTGCCCCTAAATGAGTTTATTATTGTTCATGTTGTTTGGTTGAGTTTATGTTTTAGGTTTGGTGAGTGTGTTACCCTAGAATTGATCAAGACTTAGCAAATTTTGGAGTTTCAGTCTTCGCCGGGGCGAGAGGAGAAGCTTCGCCGCGGCGACGTTGATTCTATGTAGGCGGTGTCGGTTGGACTATTTCGCCGGGGCGACAGAAAGTTCTTCGCCGCGGCGACGATACAGCAGAAAAGTTCCTTGAGGTTTCTAGAGAATTCTTCTTTTGGGACACAATGACCATTTACCCTAATTAGTAGGAAAAGTGGGGAGTAAAATGTAAGGAAATTTTGGAGAATAATGTAAAAGGGGGTGAGTTTGTAAAGAATTAAAGGATAAAGGTGGAAATTTCAAGAAGAGTAAGGGCAAAATGGGAAAGAGTGGATATTATATGAGTTAAAAGGGTTGACTTCTCTAAACCCATTCTTTACCCATTTCCACCAGCCTCTTCATCTCCCATTTTCTCTCAATTTCTCACTCAATTTCTAAGGGATTTTTGAGAGTTTTGAGTTGGAATTTGACAAAGAAGTGATCTAAGCAAGAAGAGGTAAGAATCCCACTTTAGAGATGAATTTATTATGTAAGGGTTAAGTTTACTAAGTTTATGCTTAGGAAATAAGGGAAAGTTATGATCCAACAAGAGTAGAGAGCTTTGTGGAGAATACTCAAGTATGAGGTAAGTAAATCCAACTCAAGCTAAAGTTTAAGAAATTCTAATAAGAGATTTATTTATGCATGTATATATGATGCTATTGAGAAATTGAGTAGAGATGTATGTCTATTTGTTGAGGAATTGAGTTGAGAAGAGTATTTATGTTATGTTTGTTGGATTTCTTTATGGGAAGTGTTAGTGTGTGATGAGTTTGAGATGAAGTTGGAGGAGATTGAGTAGATATTTGGGGAGTGTTCTTTTATGATAGGAACCATGCCATAGAAGGGAGTTTCTTCTCATTCTGGATGGTTAAAAAGAGAAGGAGAGTTGGAGTTAGAGAAGAGTTTTATGTGCACATGAGTTGCTTGATGAAATGCCTAAGTGAAATCTGCCCTGTCACTGCCGTGACTTTCTAAGTGATTTTTGGGCATGTTACGGATTGAACTGGGCTGAGACCAAAACATAGAAGTTATAGCCCTATTTCTAATCTTTAAAACGAGACCAAAACCGTAGCAATCCAAGGTGTATAACGCATGTTATGGTCTTTTTAGTGTGGACCTGTGCAGAATGACTGTTTTGAGGAAATCTTGCATTTGGCATTTCAAAAGTGCATAATAAGTATGAACCATCCAATGCAAATTTTGTGCATTAAGAAGTAGTTTGAGAAAGAATATAGAATGTTGAGTATGAGGTACCTTGTGAGTACTAGTAAGAGTAAAGAATTTGAAGATAAGCTATACTATAAGTAATAGCTTGAGTAAGAAAGAGTAGAGAATGTTGAGAATAGCAACTCTTAAGAGTAAGAGAATGAGAATACTCTGATAGCAAAGAGAAAAGTTGGGAAAGAGTAGAGAATTACTCTAAGAGTTAAGCTACATTATGATGAGTAGCTAGAGAAAGAATAGAGATCTTGTGCACAAGAGTTAAAGAGGAGAATAGAGTAAGTGTGCGATGGGGAACTGTGAGTGACGAGTAGAGTCACGTAGAGTGGAACACGAGGTTCCAGCCGTGCCTCCGGTTAGATGGGCCGTGACCGTCACGCAGAGTGGAACATGAGGTTCCAGCCGTGCCTCCGGTCAGATGGGGCCGTGACATTCAGAGAGAGAGAGATTGTACACTCACATGGCCAAAGGTTCCGAATCCATGCATAACTACATAACTAAATCCGATCGGTAGCGAGATAAGCGGAAGTCACGTAAGGGGTAGCGCCCAGCCGTGTCTTCGGTCAGATGAGGTCGTGACATTCAATGAATAAGAATGAGAAAGAATAGAGATGAGACAAGCAAGAGTTAAGCTATATTAGACTACTAGTTTGAGAAAGAGATGAGCAAAACTGAGAAAGAATAAGAGAGAGATACGAGCATAGAGAGTAGGTTATGGATGGGGAACCCGTGAGTAATGGGTAGAGTATTCCCGCATGTGCGCCGATTGAGAGACGGCATGAGTATGAGATAGAGAAGTGGTGTAGCCCCGGAGAGTGCATGCGGATGAGGTATACCGAGTACCCGAGTACCCGAGAGAGAGATTATACACTCACGTGACCAAGGGTTCGAATCCAGCATAACCAAGTTCGATCGACTAGAATGAGTAGAAGTCACATAGAGCGGGAGCGTTCCGGCCGTGCCTCGGTAAGATGAGGCCGTAATTAATAAAGAGAGTTAACAGAAAAGAATTATGAGAAAGAGAAACAGAAATGAGAATGAGATAATAGAAAGAATTAAAGAATGAGAAAGCTTGAGAAAGAATGAGATAGAAAAAGAGAGAGAGTCTGAGAAAGAATGCGAAAGTTTGAGCTAATAGAATAGTGGAGTAGAAGAAAGAAACATGCAGTTCTTGTATTATTGCATGTAGAGCTTATACAAGGCGAGAACCATGATTTTGTCTTTCATGTAACGTATGAGTGAGAATAAGAGAGAACCATGATTGTTCTTCATGGTAAGTAAGAATAAGAGAAAAAGAACAAAGAGAAAGAAAGAAATAAGAGCAGAACAGAGTTAAAGGAGAAGAACAGTATTAGAAAGAAATATGAACAGGGAGAAATAGAAATAGAAGAACAGTAGAGTAAGGAGAGAACCAAAGAGTGAGTTGCAGGGACAGGTAGTAGAGGATTTACTTACTGAGCATTGTTGTGCTCACCCCGTTATTCTTCTCTGCTTTGTAGGATTTAGGAGCAGCGATCGGATGGACGTCGAGGAGCAAAGAGTATTGGCACTACTGTCCACCAGCTATGATATTTTGTATTAATTAGAAAGTTTTTAATACATGGTATTTTGTATTTGTAAAGAAGTATATTTTTATGAGTAAAGAAAAATTTGAGCCCACTATCTTTCATATTATATACATATCTATATTTTACATAGTACGTATTATAAGAATAGTACTAAAGAGGAGTTGTTACACTTATATTTTGCTTTTGCACATGAGGATATATTTGTGTACTCTTCAGCACACATGACTTATTTTGTTATTTATATTTTGATTCTCATGTTATGGATGAATGAATTTATCTTCTCTTTATATTTCTTTTCACCATACTATTTGGATTTCGTGGATAATGATGTGTCTTAATATCCTTAACTTGTTTATGCTTTATGATAAAAAGGAGAAAAAGTATTGAGTTTATGCTTTGTGCTTTTTTGTTGCATTACAAGAAAAACCCTGATTCTTGAGAGTTATTAACAGTCAAGAAGGGGGTTCCTTGACATTTTTTGAATTGTTAAGGAAGCCCTTGTCAAGGAAGGGTCTTGATAGTTTCTGAACTGTCAAGGATTTAGCCTAATTTTAACCAAATCCTTGACAATCTTAAAACTGTCAAGAATTTTTTTTTTGTAAATCTTTTTTAATTAGTTTATTTTCTTGGTTATTACCAATTAAATTATGGAATAGTGCAACAAAATTATTCATAATATTCCTCAACCAACCACAATTATCACAATTCAACAATAAATTTAAACATTCAACAATCTATCAATTAATTTATTGAATGGTACATATATTAGTGTTGCTCTTATCAAACAAAATTGAAAAACAGTATAAGTTTTAAAATATTGCAAAAACAACTATAAAAGATGAAAAGTAGATAAATTTATATACATGAATAAAAGACTCATGGTAATAGTACATCAATAATTAAATGTGTGATACATAATCGGGTGAGAACTAAGAAGATCGGGTGATGAAATGACGAATGAAAACAAAACTAAAATTCAAAGTTAGGTCTTTTGTATATAGAACTGTGACCCCAGTTGCCAAGCATGCACCTACAAGTGAAACAATTGCCGTCACCTGCATTTTAAATATTGACAACATATTAGTTAAGTTTCACATTAAAAAACAAAATGGATAATTTCAACCTATAAACACTACAAGAGATCAGATTTGTAGCTTTATAAAAGCAACATGGACTAGTATGTATTTCCATGATTGAAACATCATATATGATTGCAAAAATGTGGTACAATATTAGTATGAATATTTCCTTCTTAATGGGGAAGTATGATGATGGAAACATTTGCTTGATTTAGAATGTCAAGTTAGACTAAAGATTATGTACATGGCAGATATCTTAGACCAAGGTTGCCAAAGTATTACATTGACCAACCATATATCTCTGATGAAAGAAAAATGGCCAAGAAACAGTTCTGAGCAAGTTAAATCTCACCTTAAAGCTCTCTATGTTAGTAAGTAGCAAAATTTCACATCCTGGAGGAATGGAAAAACATGCATAGCCATACAGTGGCCTTGATGTGGTCACAAAATTCAAACTCTGGGCACACCCACTGGCAAAAAGCCACAACCTAAAAGTTTTCTTCTAATTTCTTCTATCTTGAGAGGAACAAGGACAAAGAACATGATAAAGGTAACGATATAGCTGCATCTTAATGTACTACAACCTGATAATAAGTATATTAGCAAACTGAATTCATCCACTACCAAAAAGAATGTTCCTATTTTCACTTACCAATAGATGGAATTTCAATAGGTGATGATGTGGCACCTGACTTGGACTTTTATCTCATGTGGAGTCAAAATATACCAAGCAAGTTGGTCAAAGCATTTTCTAAAGGAAGAGGAAAGGCATTTGTGGTATTCTCCAAAGACCAAAACTGATTTGGGTCTTATTTCTTCCCGATTTTTCTCTTGGTTACAATGAGAGAAAATGTGTTGCAAATGGAGATTGAGGTGGAGCATTGGAGATCACCAGATGAATCAAGCTGCTTTGGTGAGGACTTGTCATATGGTTTGTTACACAGTTGTCTTCTTTTTCTTTGTATAAATGTCTTCTGATCTTTTGTATTTGGATGTATGAGAGGTGAGGCAAGGGTGTTCACGAATGGTTCATAGAAGGTATCCTGGGTTTCTTCGTATACTGGGAGGTGTCTAAAACTCTGAAAGTTTACCATTGATTAGTGATTTCTTGCTGCTTTGGAGAGTGGATGTAGGTAATTAGTTTGATTAGTGGACCACTATAGTTTATGTGTTCCTATGTCCTTTTTTATGCTTTCCATATTTCATTATTATTGTTATGTTGTCTATGAATTTTCTTTAATATTGTTGTTCTACTGTTGTCGAATGATTCTTTAGTTTCTACAAGTGGTATCAGAGCCAAATTAGGTTTGGGTATTAAAGATTGTTCGAATTTGTGACTGTCCAGGGTTAGATTTGGATGTAACACCCAACATTGAGGTACATGATTTAAATTATGCTGTATAGCCCTTAGTTAAATTTTGTTAGAATTATTTTAAGAGAATATGAAGAAAATGCCCTAAACTTGCATTAAGGGTAAAATAGTCTTTTCACTCAAAACTAGTTGATTTTGTGGGGAGTGAAAAGAGATAGAAAATCATAGAGAATACAATAAAAGTGAAGGCATTTTGGTAATTGACTAAGGGACAAAGATGGAATTTCTTTCTAAGGGACAAAGATGGAATTTCTTTTTAAGGGACAAAGATGGAATTTCTAAGAAAGAGTAAGGGCAAAATGGGAAAGTGAGTTTATAAACTAAAATGTTAAGGGTTTGAAACCCTTATTTCGTTCATATCAACCCCACACTCCTCCTCCTTTTCCCTCAAATTTTCATTCACTTTTCCAAGGAATTTGAGGGCTTTTGAGTAGATTTTCATAGGGTTTTGATTCAAGGCATCAAAAGGTAAGGATTCATGCTCTTTATTCATGTTTTATTTGTGTAAAAGTTGAGTTCTTATGAAGTTTATGCTTAGGGTTAAGAGAAGATTTGAATCCAACAAGAGTAAAGAGCTTAGGAGAGACTACTCAAGCAAAAGGTAAGTAAATTCCACTCAAAATCCAACTCAAGCTAAAATTTAAGAATTCAAGTGAGTAGAGATTTATTTTAAATATGCATATGTTGTGATTATTGAGAAATTGAGATGAAATTGATGAATTATTGAGGAGTTTGATGATTATTAATGAGTAGAATTTAGCCATGAGAAGTGGTTTTGGTTGTATGATGATTCATTGAAGTTTGGTTGAAGTTAGAAAGAGTTGAGTAGAATTTTTGGGAGTGTATTGTTTTTGGCAGGTTTAGTAGTTGTTTGCTGGAGTTTTACTCCAAATATTGGTGACTTGAGAAAGAGATAGAATGGTAGCCAAATTCGGATTGAGTATGCATGCAATATGTTTGATGAAAAGCCTAAGTGAAAACTGCCCTGTCACGTCCGTGACCTTCTGAGTGATTTTTGGGTATCTTAGAGATTGAACTGGGTTGAGACCAAAACATAAAAGTTATAGCCCTGTCTCTAAGCTTTAAAATGACACAAAAATCGTAGCAATCCGATGTGTATAACTCAAGTTATGCCTTCTTGAATAAGACCTGTGCAGAATGACTATCTTTGAGGCAACATTGCATTTGTGCATTTCATAAGTGCATTTAAGTAAGAAATTTTAAACATGTGCCATCCATATGTATATAATTGTGTATTTGTAGAAACATAAAAAAGAAGAAAGAATAAAGAATAAAGAATAAAGAAAGAAAGAATAAAACACTCTAAGAATAAAAAGAAAGGAAGAATAAGCATTAAAGAATTAAAGAGTGTTAAAGAAAAGTAAAGAATAGGTTGGTGTGATGGGGAACCGTGAGTGTTAAGAAGAAATTCCCACATACACGTCACCTTAATTGAGTGGCATAAGAAGAAGAAGAATTGTACGACCCGTAAGAGTGTATGTGGATGAGGGTTGTACCAAGAAGAATTCCTACATGCACGTCACCTTAATTGAGTGGCCTAAGAAGAAAGAAGAATTTGTATGGTCCGTAAGAGTGCATGTAGATGAGGACTGTACTCACTCACATGGCCAAGGTTCTGAATCCATACATCAACCGAGTCCGATCAGCAAAGAATAAGAAAAGAAAGAATAAGAAAAGAAAAGAAAAGAAAAGAAATAGAACAAGAAAATAGAGATAAGAAAGAAAAAGCATTTTTGTGCATTATTGCATATGCATTTTATTCATGTACATTGCCATGAATTTCAACATGGTTAGGAAGAATAGAAAGAATAAGAAAGAAAGAATAGAGAGAAGTAGAAAGAAAGAAAAGAACAGTGAGAGTAAGAAACAGAGAAAGAAAAAGAAGAAAAAGAGTAGAGTAAGGAAAGAATTAAAGAGTGATGCACGGGGATAGCAGAGTAGAGGATTTACTTACTGAGCATTTTTGTGCTCACCCTATTGCTTTCTATGTTTTTGCAGGAAATAGGTGAGGATGCGGTCGGATGGACATCGGCAAGCGGAGAGACATGGCTACACTATCCACCATTTTGATAGTTTTTGTATATGTTATTTTTGTACTGTGTAAAAATGTATATATTAAGTAAAGAAAAAAAAAAAAAAACTTGGGTCCAACTACTTTTTAGTCTATATATATGTATTTTTATTAAGTATCTTTTGTGAGCATATTAGTAGAAAGAAGTCATTACATTGGAAATACTAGTTACGGGTTTCTTAACTTAGGGTTTTTGGGTCTTGATTTTTTGGGCTTTTCATCTCTGGGTAATGGTGAGGGATTAAAACCTAGATATGTCTAAGTTTGGGGTAGAGAAATTCACTGGAGACAATGATTATGGTTTATGAAAGATGAAAATGAGAGTTGTGTTAGTTAAGGATAGTATGTTAGCTACCTTAGAATGTGAGGATAGTTTACCAGAGTCCTTAACTAAAAAAGAACTCTTAGACAAAGCCCATAGCACCTTGATACTTGGGTTAGGAGAAAAAGTCTTGAGAGAGGTAAAGAAGATGGCTATACCAGCAGGGGTTTGGGAAAAATTAGGCTCTTTGTACCCGTCCAAATCTTCTTCTAATAGGTTAGTTTTAAAACAGAAGTTCTTTGGTTTTAAAATGGATGAGAGTAAGTCTTTAGGAAAGAATATGAATGATTTCATGAAATTGGTTTAGGATTTAAAGAGTCCAAGTGTCAAGGTTGAGGATGAGGATCAAGTTGTCATTCTCATAAATTCTTTGCCAAAAATGTATGCATACTTTGTTGATACTTTGAAGTATGGTAGGAATACCCTTGAGCTAGATGAAGTTGTGGTGGCAATCACTGCAAAGGATGTTGAATTTAGGAAAGAAGGTAAGCTAGATGGTGAGGGGCTTAATGTGAGAAGTAGATCTAAAAAGAAAAGTAATAAGAAAGGGCATTTCAAGGGAAGATTAAAGTCAAAATCGAAATTTGTGAGAAAATGCTTTTATTGTCATAAGGAAGGCCATTTCAAAAGGGATTGTCTTGATAGGAGAAAAAAGCAAGGGAAAAGGATGCTAGTGGGAGTGTAGATGTAGCTTTTGATGGGTATGAGTTCAGATGTATGGGTGGCTTCTGAAAGGGAAATAGATTCTGAATGGATTCTTGATTCAGGGTGTACATTCCATATGACTCCAAATAGGAGTTCTTTTGATGAACTTTAAGAAGTTAGAGTCTGGGAAAGTCTTGATAGGTAATAATGTTGTATGTAAGGTCTTAGGAATTAGAGATGTTAGACTAAGCTTGCATGATGGCAATTCAAAATTATTCACAGAGGCCAGAGTTAAAAAGGAATTTAATTTCCTTAGGAAGCTTAGATTCTAATGGGTATAGCTATAAGGCTCAAGGTGGAGTTCTTAAGATAGTTGTGATGAAGGGAGAGAGGAAAAATGGGTTGTATGTTCTAAATGGTTCAACAATCTCTAGAATGGCAGCTGTGTCATTATCTTAGAAGTCTAACAAAACCTTTTTATGGCATAAGAGGATGGGACATGTTAGTGAAAACGGTTTGGTAGAGCTAAACAAGCAAAAGATCTTAGGAGGGGACAAGATAGAGAATCTAAGCTTTTGTGATCATTGTATTTATGGAAAGATGAACATGATTAGGTTTAGTGTAGGGAAACATTGTTCTAAGTCCATCATAGACTACATTCATTCTGATGTGTGGAGGCCAACTAGATATCCATCTTTGGGGGGTTGTAAATTCTTCACTAGCATCATAGATTATTACTCTAGGAGAGAATAGATATACTTCTTGAAGAGTAAAGGAGAAGCCTTTAGAAAATTCAGGGAATGGAAAGTTATGATTGAGAATCAGACAAGGAAGAGAATTAGAAAATTAAGAACTGATAATGGGTTAGAATTCAGTAATGAGGAGTTTGGTAAACTGTGTAAGGATAGTAGAATTTTGAGACATAGGACATTTAGGTATACACCTCAACAAAATGGGCTAGTTGAGAGGAAGAATACGACTATCCTGGAAAAGGTTAGAAGTCTTTTGTCTTGTGCCAAACTCCCCACTAAATTTTGGGTAGAAGCTGCTCATACAGTAGTGTTTTTCATTAATAGGATTCCTTCCTCAGCCATTGAGTTCAAAACACCTATTGAAAGATGGACTGGATATCCAACTGACTATAACAATTTGAGGGTTTTTGGTTGCATTGTTTTTGTGCATGACAAGTTGGTTAAGTTACATCCTAGGGCCATTAGGTGTATTTTCATAGGCTATCCTGATGGGGTAAAAAGGTATAAGTGTTGGGATGTTGCTAAGAAACGATGTATAGTCAGTAGAGATGTTAGGTTCAATGAAGAAGAATTAGGTGGTCTGAGTGAGAAGGCAGGTGCAACTAGTGAAAGATCTAAAGTCATTAGTTTTGAAATTGGGTGATGAAGCTTCTACTAATAATCTTGGTAGTTTGCAGCCAGATTATTAGCAATAAGATTTTCAATTCTAAGATGAGGAACTTGCCTTAGTGGAGAATGATGATGATCTAACTCATGATGAAGAAAATGAGCTCCAAAACTATCACTTCGCTAGAGATAGGCAAATGAGAGAAATTAGGTTGCCTAGTAGATATTCATAGGCTAACATGATTGCATTTGCACTCCAAATTGCTGAAGAGATAGAAGAAGAACCTAAGACAGCTAGAGAAGCCATGAAGAGTAGAGAGTCTAAGCTATGAAGTTAGCTATGTAAGAGGAGTATGAGTCCTTAATGAAGAACAAGACTTGGATCCTTATCAATAAACTTGAGGGCAGTAGGGTTGTCAAGTATAAATGGGTGTTCAAAAGAAATGAGGGAATTCCAAGGGTAGAGGCACCTAGATTTAAAGCTAGGTTAGTAGCAAAGGGCTTTACTCAGGTTCAGGGGGTAGATTACACTAAACTATTTTCACCTATGGTGAGGCATACAACCATTAGGGTCCTCTTATCTTTGGTGGCTCAATTTGAACTTGAATTAGAGTAGCTTGATCTTAAAACAACCTTCTTGCATGGTGATTTAGAAGAGAGAATTTTGATAGAACAACTTGAAATGTTTGAATAGGGTTCTAGAAATCAGGTGTGTCTTTTAAAGAAGTCTTTGTATGGTTTGAAACAGTAACCTAGGCAATGGTATAAGAAGTTTGATAGTTTTATGATTAATGCTGGTTTCAAGAGAAGCAATTTTGATGGTTGTCTTTACTTCAAATGTTTATATGTAACTGTTATCTTACATAGCTCTTTATGTTGATGATATGTTGCTGGCCTGTAGGGATGCTTATGAAATACTAGATTTAAGATTAAATGAATAGGCAATTGAAATGAAAGACTTGGGAGGTTAAGAAGATTTAGGCATGAACATTGAAAGAGATATGAAAACATGGAGGATAGTACTATCTCAAAAGGGTATGCTGAAAAAGTTATTAAGAGATTTAATATGTTTGATTGTAAACATGTCAAAAGTCCAAAGGGTCAACATATTAAATTAAGTGTGGATCAATGTCCAGAAACCGAGGATGGAGAAAAGGGCAATGGCATGTGTTCCTTAAGCAAATGCAACATGGAGTTTAATGTATTTAATGGTCTATACAAGACCTGATTTGGCTTTTGCAGTAGCTATTGATAATCCATGGATTTACAGTTTTCTTGTCTTTTTATTCGGATTTCAAGTACTTGTGGTGCATTTTGACCTGAATGTTGTTTAATTCTTACATTTTGTGTTTCAGGTTAAAATGGACAATTTATGCAAATAAGGACAAAATTGGAAGTTTTTGACTCAAAAGTTTGTGGTCATCAGAAGTTAGGAAAGTTCTGAAGCAGGATAAAGCACGATGAGGCTTGTCAAAGGGAGAGGATCGAGAATCGAAGAAGGAATCGAAGAAGCAAGTAGAGTGGCAGTTCTGTAATTTCAGAACTCGTCAAATAGCTTCTTCCCAGTGAAGATTTGTCCTTCGCCGCGGCGAAGTGCACCAGACGCCCAGATCTGTTTCTTTCTTCGCCGCGGCGACGGTCATTATTTGCAGTTTTGTTAAATGCATAGTTTTACTTTGTGCGTGTTTTTGGGCAAGGTATAAAAGGAAAACTAGGCCTTTTGTCCAAAAGTCTTCGTTTTTAGGTTAAACAGCTTTTACATATTCTTGGATGAGTTTTTGATGCGATTTGGATTGTAACAAGGGTGAAGATTGATTCTAACTAAGGGATTCATCTTTTGGGGAGATTTCTTATATTTTATCTCAGTTTCATTATGTTGAACTTGATTATTTCTGTTTTCGTTTTGTATTGTTAATTTAGCTATGAACTAACCATTTTTGGGTTAGGGTTTTGATTGTAGTTTGGATTTTAATGGGTTAAGTGTTTGATTGTTTACTTTCATATGAGTATGTTTGGTTGTGGTTTATCTGAGTTTAATGGATATTGTGATGAACATGATGAGATTGAGAAATGAGTCATGTTATGCTTCTTGGGTAATCACCATTATAATATGGATGCTAGAGATAGATTCAAGAATTAATGAAATCATTGTAGGATCTTTTGCTTAATGAGTTCGGAATGTTAATCTTCAAATTGTTGGGTGCGAAGGTTAATAAGGATGAATAGGAAAACATAGCCGAGAGGGTATGTTTAACATCTTAGTGAGTTCGATTTACAACCATTGCGTATGAATGTGATTGTAGTGTAATTTTTAGGTTTAACCCTAAAATCCAAATGAAGTCAAACCTACCTATTTACTTGAATGATTATCCGCGTTTTAATATGCACTCTTAGTTAAATTTAGTTTAAAATTTATTGTTAAGTTTAATTGCAATTAGCTCCCATCAATCCAAAGAAGTTGTTTGCTTCAACTTGATAACATTAGTAGACTTAGTGCTTAGTAACAATCCTCGTGGGAACGATACTCTACTTTCACTTTATTATTTGTGCGACTAGTATACTTGCTATATTTGCATGTTTAGGAAACACGCATCAAGTTTTTGGCGCCGTTGCCGGGGACTGTTTTAAGTTAACATTGAGTCTTTCTATAGTTAGCTAGATTGGGTTTTTATTTTTTGTTTTTGTTTTATTTTTTTATTTTTTCAATTGGTTTGTGATCTCACTTTCCTTCATTTTTGTTCGTGCAGTTTATGCGAAGAGCGAGACGTCAAAACAGTGGTTCCTGTTGATCTTGAGCTTGAGAGAACCATTAGACGACGTAACAGAGAGAGAAGAGAAAGAGAGGGTTTAGTTGTAGAAATAGAAGAAATAGTTATTGAAATGGCTGAACCAGAAAACAGGACCTGAGGGGATTTCAGTTCCACAGTGAATAGTAGTGGGTCGAGTATTACGACCTACAGTGCAAGCAAACAATTTCAAAATCAAGCCGGCAATCATTAAGATGATCCAACAGTCGGTTAGATTTAATGGAGATTTGAAGGAAGACCCAAATCAGCATATTGCAAATTTCTTAGAAATTGTGACACCTTCAAGTCAAATGGGGTGTCGGATGATGTATTAGGCTAAGATTGTTCCCATTCTCATTGGGAGATAAAGCCAAGGGGTGGGTAATGGCATTACCACCGGGAACAATAACAACTTGGAATGAGTCAGCACAGAAATTCCTTACAAGTTCTTTCCTCCAGCTAAGTCAGCAAAATTGAGAAATGATATCACATCATTTCTACAAGAGGATTCGAGTCATTGTATGAGGCTTGGGAGAGATACAAGGAGTTAATGAGGAAGTGTCCAGACCATGGGTTGCCAGTTTGGCTTCAAGTCCAAACGTTCTAAATGGGTTGATGGGTAATGTGCAAACCATGGTGGATGCAGCTTCAGGAGGGGCCTTGCAGAATAAGACACCAGAGGAGGCTTATGAGTTGTTTGAGGTTTTGGCAAGTAACAATTATCAAAGACCTAATGAGAGGCAACATCAAGGAAACTTGGGTCTTCTGAAATTGATGCCTTTACAGCCATCTCAGCCCAACTCACAGCACTTCAAAAACAGTTGGAAACTATGCAGGTAAACTCTGTACAAGCACCTCAACTAATGTGTGATTTTGTGCAGGGAACCATGTGAGCAGCGAGTGTCAAGTTGGGAACAACATTTGGCTGGCATCTTCACAACGGAGCAAGTAAATTACTTGGTAGGAAATCAAAGACAACCAAACAACCTGTTCTCCAACACATTCAACCCGGGATGGAGAAATCATCCAAATCTGGCTTGGGGAAATCAGAACCAGCAAAATACTCAATGGAACCAGAGAACACGTTCAAATAACCAACCAGGGGTGACTAATCAACTGGGAGATCAAAGAGTGTCGAAGTTGGAGGATAGTTTGAGAAATTTATGCAGGAAACCACGGGATTCATGAATGAGACGAGGACGAATTTCAGAAATCAAGGGGCGTCCATTCGGAATCTCTAGGTACAGATGGGCCAATTGGCGAGAAGCTTAATGATAGACCGCAGGGGTCTCTACCAAGCAACACGGTGACTAACCCACGTGAGCAGTAAATGCAATTTCGTTGAGAAGTGGGAGAGTTGAGAAGAGGTGAGAGATCCAAGAAAGAGGAAACTTCATCAAAGAAGATGAAGATTCTGATGAGGAAATTGATGAAGAAATTGAAGCTGAAGAGAAACCACCCAGCCTAAGTAAAGATGAGCAGAAGCAGGAAGAAGGGAAAAAGAAAAAGGAAGAGAAATTGCCATTCCCCAAGATTCCACCAGAGTTGGCACATCACACACCACCCGTACCCTTTCCTCAAAGACTCAGAAAAGAAAATCAGGATAAGCAGTTTATTAAATTTCTTGATGTTTTTAAAAAACTGCAGATTAACATTCCTTTTGCTGATGCATTGCAACAGATGCCGAGCTACGCGAAATTTCTTAGAGAAATTTTATCGAACAAGAGGAAGCTAGAAGATAAGGAAACGGTGATGCTTACGGAGGAGTGCAGTGCCATTCTCTAGAAGAAGCTGCCCCCGAAACTCAAAGATCCAGGGAGTTTTACTATCCCTTGCACTATAGGAGATATCACCTTTGATCGAGTTTTATGTGACCTAGGTGCTAGCATTAACCTTATGCCTTTTTCTGTTTTCAGGAAACTAGGAATTAGTGAGGTTAAGCCGACAACCATATGTTTGCAACTTGCAGATCGATCAATAAAGCATCCGAAAGGCATTGTGGAAGATGTGTTGATTAAGGTGGACAAGTTTATTTTTCTTGCTGACTTCTTTGTGTTGGACATGGAAGAAGACAAAGAGATTCCTCTTATCCTGGGACGACCATTCCTAGCCACCGGAAGAGCTTTAATCGACGTTCAAGAAGGGAAGTTGATCATGAGGATGCAAGATGAACAAATAACATTTAATGTCCTTGAATCAATTAAAGCTCTACCTAAACAAGAGTCGTGTTTAAAAATCGATGTGGTGGATTAGTCAAGAATTGAGCCCTTCCAATTGAATAATCCTAAGGTGGAAATTGAGAACTGCATTGTAAAACCGAATAAGTTCGGAAATGAGGATAATGACGGAAGAGGTTGCACAAAATTCCTAGTCAAGCCGCGATTGAGAATAAGTTCGAATAAGGAACAGGTAACTGGGATCAAAAAGGGTGAAGTAAAGCCAAGAAAACAGAAGGCAGTAGGTGAGAAGAGTCGAGCTACCAAAGTTATGACTAAGGGATGGAAATGGGTAGTGAAACTCTCAACAAGGCCACTGTGTGGAGAAGATCATTGGCAAAAGAAGCTCCAGTACAAGGGAAATTTTCGGGATGTGATGTACTTGGATAGTCCGGGCTAACTTAAAGGATTGAGAGAGTCGAGCTTTCGACTATAAACAAGCGCTTCTTGGGAGGCAACCCAAGTGTTTTTAACTTTTTGCTTTTCATTTTGGTTGTTCGATTTTGTTTAATTTCATTATGAGTTTTTATAAATTTTTATGTTTTTGTTTTTTTTATGTTTTTGTTTTTTTGGTGTTTCAGGTGAAGTCTTTAGCCGAAGAAAAGGTATGAAAATTTTCCAGACTTCGCCGAGGCGAAGAATCATTCTTCGCCGCGGCGAAGAAACCTGAAAATAAGGGTTAGCTCCTGGATGTTTTCTGTAATAGCCACTCTCTACTCAAATACTCATAATGAAATACATATAAATAATATATAAGAAATTGGGCCCAAATTTTTTT
The DNA here is from genome assembly GCF_008641045.1 of Pistacia vera. Lineage (NCBI taxonomy): Eukaryota > Viridiplantae > Streptophyta > Magnoliopsida > Sapindales > Anacardiaceae > Pistacia > Pistacia vera. Next base: position 21,368 of record NW_022196374.1, read on the forward strand.
TTTCTTTTATTTACATATATATATATTTATATATATTCTTTACAACATATACATTTTACACAAAATTATAATGTGTACAAAAGTCATCAAAAACATAATAGACAGTGTAACCGCTTCTCCTCGAGCGCCGACGTCCATCCGACCGTGTCCTCCCGCAGTTTTTGGCGCCGTTGCCGGGGACTGTTTTAAGTTAACATTGAGTCTTTCTATAGTTAGCTAGATTGGAGTTTTTATTTTTTGTTTTTTGTTTTTATTTTTTTATTTTTTCAATTGGTTTGTGATCTCACTTTCCTTCATTTTTGTTCGTGCAGTTTATGCGAAGAGCGAGACGTCAACCAGTGGTTCCTGTTGATCTTGAGCTTGAGAGAACCATTAGACGACGTAACAGAGAGAGAAGAGAAAGAGAGGGTTTAGTTGTAGAAATAGAAGAAATAGTTATTGAAATGGCTGAACCAGAAAACAGGACACTGAGGGAATTTTCAGTTCCCACAGTGAATAGTAGTGGGTCGAGTATTACTAGACCTACAGTGCAAGCAAACAATTTCAAAATCAAGCCGGCAATCATTAAGATGATCCAACAGTCGGTTAGATTTAATGGAGATTTGAAGGAAGACCCAAATCAGCATATTGCAAATTTCTTAGAAATTTGTGACACCTTCAAGTCAAATGGAGTGTCGGATGATGCTATTAGGCTAAGATTGTTCCCATTCTCATTGGGAGATAAAGCCAAGGGGTGGTTAATGGCATTACCACCGGGAACAATAACAACTTGGAATGAGCTAGCACAGAAATTCCTTACCAAGTTCTTTCCTCCAGCTAAGTCAGCAAAATTGAGAAATGATATCACATCATTTCTACAAGAGGATTCCGAGTCATTGTATGAGGCTTGGGAAAGATACAAGGAGTTAATAAGGAAGTGTCCACACCATGGGTTGCCAGTTTGGCTTCAAGTCCAAACGTTCTACAATGGGTTGATGGGTAATGTGCAAACCATGGTGGATGCAGCTTCAGGAGGGGCCTTGCAGAATAAGACACCAGAGGAGGCTTATGAGTTGTTTGAGGTTTTGGCAAGTAACAATTATCAAAGACCTAATGAGAGAGCAACATCAAGGAAATCTTCGGGTCTTCATGAAATTGATGCCTTTACAGCCATCTCAGCCCAACTCACAGCACTTCAAAAACAGTTGGAAACTATGCAGGTAAACTCTGTACAAGCACCTCAACTAATGTGTGATTTTTGTGCAGGGAACCATGTGAGCAGCGAGTGTCAAGTTGGGAACACATTTGCTTGGTCATCTTCATCAACGGAGCAAGTAAATTACTTGGTAGGAAATCAAAGACAACCAAACAACCTGTTCTCCAACACATTCAACCCGGGATGGAGAAATCATCCAAATCTGGCTTGGGGAAATCAGAACCAGCAAAATACTCAATGGAACCAGAGAACAGTTCCAAATAACCAACCAGGGGTGACTAATCAACTGGGAGATCAAAGAGTGTCGAAGTTGGAGGATATGTTTGAGAAATTTATGCAGGAAACCACGGGATTCATGAATGAGACGAGGACGAATTTCAGAAATCAAGGGGCGTCCATTCGGAATCTCTAGGTACAGATGGGCCAATTGGCCGAGAAGCTTAATGATAGACCGCAGGGGTCTCTACCAAGCAACACGGTGACTAACCCACGTGAGCAAGTAAATGCAATTTCGTTGAGAAGTGGGAGAGTTGTAGAAGAGGTGAGAGATCCAAGGAAAGAGGAAACTTCATCAAAGAAGAATGAAGATTCTGATGAGGAAATTGATGAAGAAATTGAAGCTGAAGAGAAACCACCCAGCCTAAGTAAAGATGAGCAGAAGCAGGAAGAAGGGAAAAAGAAAAAGGAAGAGAAATTGCCATTCCCCAAGATTCCACCAGAGTTGGCACATCACACACCACCCGTACCCTTTCCTCAAAGACTCAGAAAAGAAAATCAGGATAAGCAGTTTATTAAATTTCTTGATGTTTTTAAAAAACTGCAGATTAACATTCCTTTTGCTGATGCATTGCAACAGATGCCGAGCTACGCGAAATTTCTTAGAGAAATTTTATCGAACAAGAGGAAGCTAGAAGATAAGGAAACGGTGATGCTTACGGAGGAGTGCAGTGCCATTCTCTAGAAGAAGCTGCCCCCGAAACTCAAAGATCCAGGGAGTTTTACTATCCCTTGCACTATAGGAGATATCACCTTTGATCGAGTTTTATGTGACCTAGGTGCTAGCATTAACCTTATGCCTTTTTCTGTTTTCAGGAAACTAGGAATTAGTGAGGTTAAGCCGACAACCATATGTTTGCAACTTGCAGATCGATCAATAAAGCATCCGAAAGGCATTGTGGAAGATGTGTTGATTAAGGTGGACAAGTTTATTTTTCTTGCTGACTTCTTTGTGTTGGACATGGAAGAAGACAAAGAGATTCCTCTTATCCTGGGACGACCATTCCTAGCCCACGGAAGAGCTTTAATCGACGTTCAAGAAGGGAAGTTGATCATGAGGATGCAGATGAACAAAAAACATTTAATGTCCTGAATCAATTAAAGCTCTACCTAAACAAGAGTCGTGTTTAAAAATCGATGTGGTGGATTAGTCAAGAATTGAGCCCTTCCAATTGAATAATCCTAAGGTGGAAATTGAGAACTGCATTGTAAAACCGAATAAGTTCGGAAATGAGGATAATGACGGAAGAGGTTGCACAAAATTCTAGTCAAGCCGCGATTGAGAATAAGTTCGAATAAGGAAAGGTAACTGGGATCAAAAAGGGTGAAGTAAAGCCAAGAAAACAGAAGGCAGTAGGTGAGAAGAGTCGAGCTACCAAAGTTATGACAAGGGATGGAAATGGGTAGTGAAACTTCAAAAGGCCACTGTGTGGAGAAGATCATTGGCAAAAGAAGCTCCAGTACAAGGGAAATTTTCGGGATGTGATGTACTTGGATAGTCCGGGCTAACTTAAAGGATTGAGAGAGTCGAGCTTTCGAATATAAACAAGCGCTTCTTGGGAGGCAACCCAAGTGTTTTAACTTTTTGCTTTTCATTTTGGTTGTTCGATTTTGTTTAATTTCATTATGAGTTTTTATAAATTTTATTGTTTTGTTTTTTTTATGTTTTTGTTTTTTTGGTGTTTCAGGTGAAGTCTTAGCCGAAGAAAAGGTATGAAAATTTTCCAGACTTCGCCGAGGCGAAGAATCATTCTTCGCCGCGGCGAAGAAACCTGAAAATAAGGGTTAGCTCCTGGATGTTTCTGTAATAGCCACCTCTACTCAAATACTCATAATGAAATACATATAAATAATATATAAGAAATTGGGCCCAAATTTTTTTTTTCTTTATTTACTATATATATATTTATAATATTCTTTACAACATATACATTTACACAAAAATATAATGTGTACAAAAGTCATCAAAAACATAATAGACAGTGTAACCGCTTTCTCTCGAGCGCCGACGTCCATCGACCGTGTCCTCACCTAGATCCTGCAAAACATAGGAAAACAACGGGGTGAGCAATAAAATATTGCTCAGTAAGTAAATCCTCTACTCATCTATCCCCGTAACTCTCTCTCTCTAATTATTTCCTTACAACTTCTATTAACTTCTTTGGGACTTCTCTCTCTCTTTCTCTTTCTTAGAACTCTTTTCTATTAACTCTTTAATAAGTCACGGCCCCATCTACCGGGGGCACGGTCGGGACTCACTCCCACTCTACGTGACCTTACTCGTTCTAGCGATCGGACTCGGTTATGTATAGATTCGGAACCCTGGCCAGTGAGTGTATAATCTCTCTCTTGGGTACTCGGGTATAGCCCTCATCCGATGCACTCTCAAGGGCTACACCATTTCTCTATCTCATACTCCTGCGCTCTTCAATGCGGCGTACATGTGGGGATACTCTACCCATACTCACGGGTTCCCCATCGCACCAACCTACTCTATTCTCTTCTCTACTATATCTCAAACTACTTCTTGAGTGTATAAATAAATGTGTATAGATAGCTCATGCTCACTAATGCACTTTTGAAATGCCAAATACAAGATTTCTCAAAATAGTCATTCTGCACAGGTCACACTAAAAAGGCCATAACTTGTGGTATACACCTCGGATTGCTACGGTTTGGTCTCTTTTAAAGCTTAGAAACAGGGCTATAAATTCTAGTTTTGGTCTCAGCCCAGTTCAACCACGTAAGATGCCCAAAAATTACTTAGAAAGTCACGGTAGTGACAGGGCAGATTTCACCAGGCATTTCATCAAGCAACTCATGTGCATAAAACCACTCTACTAAAATTAATACTATACTTCATTCTCTAGCCATCCAAAATGGGGGAAAACTCCCTCATATACTCATAATCCCTGCCAAGAAAAGCACTTCCAAATAGGTTCACACAACATCTCTCAAACTTCATCTCAAATTCCATTTTTCATCACACATCAAAAACACTTCTCATATAATAATTCGTCTCAAACAATTCTCAACAACATAACATACTTATACAAGCATACATCTCTATTCAACTTACATCTCTACTCAAAACTTAGCAAACTCAAGTTGGTAGGATTTACTTACCTTGTGGAAAGGTGACTTCTTTAACACTTTTCCTTTCCTTTGTGTCTTGTCTTCTCCTACAACTCAAAACAACAACAAGAACAACCAAATAAGACTTCACTATAACATAAGAAAACTACATCTAAAGCATGAATCCTTACCTTAGGATGCTTTAGATGAAATCTTACCAAATTTACTCAAAAGCTCTCTTAATCCCTTGGAAATCTTGGAAGATTGGATGGAGAAATTGAGAGAAATAAGGCAAATGGAAGAGGCGGTGGAATGAATGAATAAAGGGTTTCTCTACACTTTAACTCTTTTTAGCTCATATTATAAGCATCCTTTCCCATTTTGCCCTTGCCCTTGCCCTTCCTTAGAAATTCCATCTATATCCTTTGATTCTTTACAACTCACACCCCCATTCAAACACAATCTCTACTAAATTTCCTTACATTTTACTCCCCACTTTTCCTACTAAAGGGGTAGAATGGTCATTGTGCCCCAAAGAAGAATTCTCTGAAAACTCAAGAAACTTTTATTAGGCTCGTCGCCGCGGCGAAGAACTTTCCGTCGCCCCGCGAAATAGGGCAGAACCTACCGTGGGTGCAGCTTTCCTCGCCGCGGCGAAGCTTCTTCTTCGCCCCAGTGAAGATTGGATTTCCAAACTCATCAAAAATCAACCAATTTCAAGACAAAACAATCAACCAACTCAATTGAAATTGAAACAGTAAACTTTTAACTAATACAACAAATCTTAAATACGTGTCTCAAGTGGGATATTACATTTTCGCAGCGGCGAAGAAGGTGAATTAAATTTGTGAAAATTTGGCCAAGGCATTCGCCGCGGAGAAGAAATTTCTTCGCCGGGGTGAAGAAAGCCTTGTATCCTTGGGAAGTTTTCGCCCAGCAGAGAATTTTTCTTCGCCGGGCGAAACCTGGGAAATTTTTAGGGTTCATGAACGAAGAAGTCGCCACGGCGACGAAGCTTTTCTATAAATACTCACTTTCTTTTTCATTCTTCACGCCGCCTTGCATGTTCACTTGAGAGAGAATTTTTCAAACTTCCATCTTTTGCTTCCCTAGTGCTTTTCAACCAATTTTTTTACTCCATAACATTCCTAAACACCAAAACAACCCGTTTCAACAACATTTTCACGAAAATTCACAAAAAATTTGAATAAAAAATTTGGGCTTTTCAATCTGGGTTGTTTTCGGTTCAATTAGTGGCAAATACTACTTCATTTTGGTAAGATCTCAATAACCACAAGCTTTTTATCGAAAAATTTCAAGTTTCTAATCATAGATCTGAGAATTTTATTGCGATTGCTTTGTGAATTTGGGTGATTTTGAGTTGTGATATTGATGAAGAAGGTAGTTTGTGCATTAACTGATTATTAGGAGTGTGGGTTTTGAATTTTTGGAGTGTTTGTGTGAATTGAAAATTTGAAGTTTGGGGGGGAATTGAGAATTTTTGGAAGTGTTGGTTGTTTTTGCAGGATTGACTTAATTTTGGTGAACAACTAGGTCTGATGTTTTTTGGGTGATTTTTTTTTGTGGATTGAAGTTAAGTTGGAACAATGGCTCTGAAAGTTAAGCAACCATACAAGGGCAAGAGTAAGAGCAAAGGGAAGAGTGTTGACAACCGGTTTGTGAATGATGAGGCCCGCAAAAGGTATGAGGCGGCAATTCAAAGAAAGGATAAGGGGATTATTCTGGAGCGTGGTTTAACCGTTATCAGGCCTTTGACTGGAGTAGATGGAGACATTAGGACATGTTTTTGCGAGCTTCTGAGCAGTTGGCTGTTGAGCCGCTAGTAAGGCAATTCTATGCCAATCTCCCGGAGTGTAAGGAAGATAGTTGTTTTGTAAGAGGGGAGGAAGTGCCATTTACGGGGAAGGAGATCAATGATTTCTTTCACTGCCTGAAATACTCAGTGATGAGTATGTGCAGTTCAAGAGATCACGGATTGATGATAGCTTAATCCTTCCAGTTATTGCAAAACCGGGTGCAGAGTGGGCAGTGTCAAAGAAACAGAAAAAGACTCTTAAGGGCACGCAGTTGACACCGATAGCTCGGCTGTGGCAATACTTTGTCTGTCCGAAATAATGCCGAATCGCACTACAGCACCGTGAGTTATGAGAAGGCAATGCTGCTCTACTCGATTGCCACAGGGAAGAGTATTGATGTGGGGGACATGATTTTAACAGCATCAAGCAGCAGCAAAACCGGGGCGAGGAAGTTACGGTTTCCGCATCTCATCACAGCCCTAGGCCTTAAAGCTTGAGTCAAGGTTCAGGATGACGAGCACCGCATTCATGCTGCTCCAATTTAGACTCAGAATATTACAAGAAACACCTTGACGTTCGGAATTGCGCAACCAGAGCAGGGGCAAAAAGGCAGAGAACAAGCCTAGTCACATCATCCAGCTCCACAGGTTCACAGAAACAGATGATGCAGGAAATGATGGGCTTAATGAAATACATGAAGAGACGTCAGGATTGGATGGTAGAGCAGACTGAGATGATGCATGAGCTGCTGACGAATAGCTTCAAGGAGCTCAACGTTGACACTTCCGCAATCAATGGGCCGACTGGAACTTGGATGAGTGGATGGACTCCGAGGAAGAAGAGGAAGATGAGGAAGAAGAGAAGACGAGGAGAACAAGATTTAACCAGAGCACCTGTTTTGATTTTGTTTTGTTTATTTGTTTTCATTTAATTTTGTGTCCATTTGAAACATTAAACTCAGTTTTATTTTGGTTGTGGATTTTGTTAGTTGAAAAAAAAATCAAAACTAGTTTAAGGGTATATTGGCTGGAAACCCGTAACTGCCTTAAAAACTGCCTAGCAGTACTTGGCGACTTTTGGTTTAACAACGCCACGGACTTAAACTGAAAAAAAAAAAAAAAAGGATTTTTTTTTTAGTATTGTTTTTTTTAGTTGTTGTTTGCCGATGATGAAGTGTACAAATCAGGATGAGAATTGGGTTGTTGAAATTTTATTGTTGAGAAATGTTAAGCATTGCTTCAAGTTATGTTTATTGACTGGATTTTGATTGAGGTGTGTTGAGTGGTTCAACCACCATTTTCATTTTTTTGGGCATGTTAGATTCATTTTATGTGATTAGGCGAAGTTGATAATGTTGGTGGACTCTAGAACCTAGTAGAGAAGTGCTTGAGGCGAAATTCTAGGATTAGACATGGTTGAGAAGATGATTTAGGCTGTTCGAAACGTTTGAGCCTTTCTAGCCGACCCATGAAATTAATTTCCCATAGTCACCATTTGAGCTGTTTAAATTTTATTGTTTTACTTTTTTCTTGGAAATAACAGAATTGTCCAATCCTTATGCCCTAAACACTTTATCGTACCCTTAGGAGAATTCGGTCCTAATGCAAACGAAAGAGTGGTGAATAAGCCAAAAGAATAGTTGGGGGTTGGGAGAAGAGAAATAAAAATAAAAGAGGTAGTCACCTCAATTCAATGATTGTTGTTTTATGCTTTGTTAAAAAAAAAAAAAAAAAAAAAGTATTTTGTTTAAGGGTATACCGGTTGGAAACCGAACCCGCTTAAAAACTGCCTAGCAGTACTTGGCAACTCTGGTGTAACAACGCCACGTACACCTTAAAGAAGCCCCCGCATTTATGGTTTCGGGAATAAGAAAAATGAAAGTTTCGAGGGTGGTGAATTAGCAGACATTTCAATTGGTGGTTAAGAAGAAGTGGAGTTGATTAGACGTTAGCGTTTGCATTAAGAAAAGAGTTTTCTTACTTTGTGATTCCTATCCTTTTTGTTGGAACCGACTAACCGAGGCTAACGTTACAAACCTTAAAGACCTTTTGATTCTCATTTTTGTTTAGTCCCATTAGTGGAGAGTAGTTCGATATAGGCTTATGGAGTCCGTCACCATTTGAAAACTTTACATTTTTGCATAAAATAATCCGGGAAGTTGAAATGTGGATTGAAGTGGGGATCACCTACTTGGTGGACCGATTGAGGAAGACTGTCGATAATGCTTATAACTCTTGGAGTGTTGAATATTTCCTTATTATAATTTTCAACAACTTTTGAGGCTTGTGCAATTTCTAGGCAATTGTTTGTTGAATTTGAGTCTTTGTAGTTTTGTCATTTTCCAGTTTTGTTGTGTTTTGTGTTTTTGTCATTGTTTATGTTTTGCTTTCGTGGTTTTGTACTATGCTCGGGGCGAGCATATCTTTAGTTTGGGGGTATTTGATAATCCGTGGATTATACAGTTTTCTTTAGTCTTTTTATTCGGATCAAGTACTTTGTGGTGCATTTTGACCTGAATTGTGTATTCTTTACATTTTGTGTTCAGGTTAAAATGGACAATTTATGCAAATAAGGACAAAATTGAAAGTTTTTGACTCAAAAGTTTGTGGATCTCAGAAGTTAGGAGAGTTCTGAAGCAGGAGAAAGCACGATGAGGCTTGTTCCAAAGGGAGAGCATCGAGAATCGAAGAAGGAATCGAAGAAGCAGTAGAGTGGCAGTTTTGTAATTTCAGAAACTCGTCAAATAGCTTTTGCCCCGGCGAAGTGCGCCAGGACGCTCCAGATCTGTTTCTTCTTCGTCGCGGCAATGGTATTATTTGCAGTGTTTAAACGCACAGTTTTACTTTGTGCGTGTTTTTGGGCAAGGTAAAAAGGAAAACTAAGCCTTTTGTCCAAGAGTCTTCGTTTAGGTTAAACAGCTTTTACATATTCTTTGGATGAGTTTTTGATGCGATTTTGGATTGTAACAAGGTGAAGATTCGATTCTAACTAAGGGATTCATCTTTTGGGAGATTCTTATCTTTTATCTCAGTTTCATTATGTTGAACTTGATTTTTCTGTTTTGTTTTTGTATTGTAATTTAGCTATGAACTAACCATTTTTGAGTTAGGGTTTTGATTGTAGTTTGGATTTTATGGGTTAAGTGTTGATTGTTTTACTTTCCTTGAGTAGCTTTGGTTGTGTGTTCTCTGAGTTTTAATGAATTGTGATGAACATGAGAGATTGAGAAATGAGTCAGTTATGCTTCTTGGGTAATACCATTATAATATTGGATGCGAGAATAGATTCAAGAATTAATGAAATCATTGTAGGATTCTTTTGCTAATGAGTTCGGAAGTGTAATCTTCAAATTATGGGTGCGGAAGGTTATAAGGATGAATAGGAAAATAGCCGAGAGGGTATGTTTAACATCTTAGTGAGTTCGATTTACAACAATTGCGTATGAATGTGATTGTAGTGTAATTTTTAGGTTTAACCCATAAAATCCAAATGAAGTCAAAACCCTACCTATTTTACTTGAATTGATTATCCTGTTTTAATATTGCACTCTTAGTTAAATTTTAGTTTAAAATTTATTGTTAAGTTAATAGCATTAGCTCCCATCAATCCAAAGAAGTCTTTGCTTCAACTTGATAACATTAGTAGATTTGTGCTTAGCTAACAATCCTCGTGGGAACACGATACTCTACTATCACTTTATTACTTGTGTGACTAGTATACTTGTACATTTGATGTTGAGATTGAGAAAGAGTCATGTTATGTTCTGGGTAATCACCATTATAATATTGAGATAGGATGATTCAAGAATTATGAAATCATTGTGGATTCTTTTGCTTAATAGTTGGAATTGTTAATCTCAAATTGTTGGGTGCGGAAGGTTAATAAGGATGAATAGGAAAATATAGCCCGAGAGGGTATGTTTAACTCTTAGTGAGTTCGATTACAACAATTGCGTATGAATGTGATTGTAGTGCATTTTTGTTTAACCCATAAATCCAAATGAAGTCAAAACCCTACCATTTTACTTGAATTGATTATCCGTGTTTAATATTAAACTCTTAGTTAATTTAGTTTAAAATTTATTGTTAAGTTTATTGCAATTAGCTCCCATCAATCCAAAGAAGTCGTTTGCTTCAACTTGATAACATAGTAGACGTGCTTAGTAACAATCCCGTGGGAACATACTCTATTTACACTTTATTACTTTGTGCGACTAGTATACTTGCTACATTTGCATGTTGAGATTGAGAAATGAGTCATGTTAGAGATAGATTCAAGAATTAATGAAATCATTGTAGGATCTTTTGCTTAATGAGTTCGGATTGTAATCTTCAAATTGTTGGGTGCGGAAGGTTAATAAGGAGATAGGAAAACATAGCCCGAGAGGGTATGTTTAATCTTAGTGAGTTCGATTTACAACAATTGCGTATGAATGTGATTGTAGTGTAATTTTAGGTTTAACCCATAAAATCCAAATGAAGTCAAAACCCTACCTATTTTACTTGAATTGATTATCGTGTTTTAATATTGCACTCTTAGTTACATTTGAGTTTAAAATTTATGTAAGTTTAATTGCAATTAGCTCCATCAATCCAAAGAAGTCCTTTGCTTAACTTGATAACATTAGTAGACTAGCTTAGCTAACAATTCTCGTGGGAACGATACTCTACTTATCACTTTATTACTTTGTGGACTAGTATACTTGCTACATTTGCATGTTGAGATGAGAAATGAGTCATGTTATCTTTTGGGTAATCACCATATAATATTGGATGCTAGAGATTGATTCAAGAATTAATGAAATCATTGTAGGATTTTTTGCTTAATGAGTTCGAAATTGTTAATCTTAAATTGTTGGGTGAGAAGGTTATAGATGATAGGAAAAAATAGCCCGAGAGGGTATGTTTAACTTAGTGAGTTCGATTACAACCATTGCGTATGAATGTGATTGTAGTGTAATTTTTAGGTTTACCCATAAAATCCAAATGAAGTCAAAACTTACCTGTTACTTGAATTGATTATCCGTGTTTTAATATTGCACTCTTAGTTAAATTTTAGTTTAAAATTTATTGTTAAGTTTAATAGCAATTAGCTCCATCAATCCAAAGAAGTCTTGCTTCAACTTGATAACATTAGTAGACTTAGTGCTTAGCTAACAATCCTTGTGGGAATGATACTCTACTTATCACTTTATTACTTGTGCGACTAGTATACTTGCTACATTTGCATGTGAGATTGAGAAATGAGTCATGTTATGCTTCTTGGGTAATCACCATTATAATATTGGATGCTAGAGATAGATTCAAGAATTAATGAAATCATTGTAGGATTCTTTTGCTTAATGAGTTCGGAATTGTTAATCTTCAAATTGTTGGGTGCGGAAGGTTGATTAGGAAAACATAGCCCGAGAGGGTATGTTTAACATCTTAGTGAGTTCGATTTACAACCATTGCGTATGAATGTGATTGTAGTGTAATTTTTAGGTTTAACCCATAAAATCCAAATGAAGTCAAAACCCTACCTATTTTACTTGAATTGATTATCCGTGTTTTAATATTGCACTCTTAGTCAAATTTTAGTTTAAAATTTATTGTTAAGTTTAATAGCAATTAGCTCCCATCAATCCAAAGAAGTCGTTTGCTTCAACTTGATAACATTAGTAGACTTAGTGCTTAGCTAACAATCCTCGTGGGAATGATACTCTACTTATCACTTTATTACTTTGTGCGACTAGTATACTTGCTACATTTGCATGTTGTATGAAACACGCATCAGCTATGTGAGTAGATTTATGAGTAATCCTAGAAAATGTCATTGGGAGTTAGTGAAATGGATTCTAAGATATGTTAGGGGGTCAATCTCAACAGGGATTGTGTACAACAAAAGACAAGATCAAATGAATTTCATTATGGGATGTGTTGATGCTGATTATGTTGGGAATCTTGATAATAGGAAGTCAATGACTGGCTTTGTGTTTTCTTTATGGAGTAATCTGGTTTGTTGGAAAGCAAATTTGTAGGCTATTGTGAATTTATCAACTATAGAAGCTAAGTACATTGCATTCACAAAAGCCGCAAAGGAAGTAATTTCACTCAAAGGAATGCTCAGTGCACTGTGGTTCATTCAGACACAGATACCAATCAAAAGTGATAGCCAGAGTGCTATTTTTCTATGCAAAAATCAAGCTTTCCATGAGAGATCGAACCACATTGATGCGAGGTTGCACTTCATCAAAAACATGATTGAAGAGAAAGTTATCAAGGTGGAGAAAATTCCTGGAAAAGAGAACCCAGCAGACATGTTAACCAAAGTTGTTACTTAGGATAAACTAAAGCTCTTTAAGGGCCTGCTTCATGTTTGAGTAAAATGAAGAGAAGTTTCTAGGGTAGTAAGGAATGGGAAAGTCAGATGCCAAGGTGGCAATTTGTGATGATGTAGCACCTAACTTGGACTTTTATCTCATGTGGCGTCACAATACTAAGTAAGTTGGTCAAAGCATTTTTTAAAGGAAGACGAAGGGCGTTTGTGGTATTCTTCAAAGACCAAAACTGATTTGGGTCTCATTTCTTCTCAATTTTTCTCTTGGTTACAGTGAGAGAAAATCTGTTGCAAATGGAGATTGAGGTGGAGCATTGGAGATCGCCAGATGAATCAAACGGCTTTGGTGAGGACTTGTCATATGGTTTATTACACAATTGTCTCCTTTTTCTTTGTATAAATGTCTTATGATCTTTTGTATTTGGATGTATGAGAGGTGAGGCAAGGGTGTTCACGAATGATTCATAGAGGGTATTCTGGGTTTCTTTGTATACTACGGGGTGTGTAAAACTCTGTAAGTTTACCATTGATTAGTGATTTCTTGCTGCTCTGGAGAGTGGATGTAGGTAATCAATTTGATTACTAAACCACTATAATTTCTATGTTCCTTTCTCTATTTTTATGCTTTCCATATTTCATTATTATTGTTATGTTTTCTGTGAATTTGCTTTAAGATTGCTGAGTTTCCGAACTGTCAAGGATTTAGCCTGATTTTAACCAAATCCTTGACAATCTTAAAACTGTCAGGATTTTTTTTTTTTTTTTTTTTTTTGTAAATTATTTTAACTAGTTTATTTTCCTGGTTATTACCAATTAAATTATGGAATAGTGCAACCAAATTATTCATAATATTCCTCACGCAACAACAATTATCACAAATCAACAATAAATTTAAACATTCAACAATCTATCAATTAATTTATTGAATGGTACATATATTACTGTTGCTCTTATTAAACAAAATTGAATAATAGTATAAGTTTTAAAATATAGCAAAAACAACTATAAAAGATTAAAAGTAGATAAATTTATATACATGAATAAAAGATCCATGGCATTAGTGCATCAATAATTAAATGTGTGATACATAATCGGGTGAGAACTAAGAAGATCGGGTGACGAACTGGCGAATGAAAACAAAACTAAAATTCAAAGTTCGGACTTTTGTATACAGAACAATGATCCCAATTGCTGAGCATGCACCTACAAGTGATAGAATTGCTGTCACCTGCATTTTAAATATTGATAGCATATTAGTTAAGTTTCCAATGAAAAAAAAATGGATAATTTCAACCTATAAACACTACATGAGATCAAATTTGTAGTTTTATAAAAGCAACATGGACTAGTATGTATTTCCATGTTTGAAACATCATATAGGATTGTAGAAATGTGGTCATAAATCATTCCCGTGTGAAATAAAAAAATCAGTATGAATATTTCCTTCTTAATGGGGAAGTATGATGATGGAAACATTTGCTTGATTTAGAATGTCAAGTTAGACTAAAGATTATATACATGGCAGATATCTTAGACCAAGATTGCCAAGGTATTACATTGACCAACCATATATCTTTGATGAAAGAAAAATGGCCAAGAAACAGTTCTGAGCAAGTTAAATCTCACCTTAAAGCTCTCTATTGTTAGTAAGTAGCAAAATTTCACATCCTAGAGGAATGGAAAAACATGCATAGCCATACAATGGCCTTGATTTGGCCACAAAATTCAGACTCTAGGTACACCCATTGGCAAAAAGCCACAACATAAAAGTTTTCTTCTAATTTCTTCTACCTTGAGAGGAACGAAGAGAAAGAACAAGATAAAGGTAAAGATACAACTGCATCTTAATATACTACAGCCTGATAAGAAGTATATTAGCAAGCTGAATTCATCCACTACCAAAAAGAATGTTTCTATTTTCACTTACCAAGAGATGGAATTTCAATAGGTGGTCAAGACCTTTTGTTCTTATTGAAACTGGTGGAGCAAGATTAGAAGGTACTGAACCCACTAAGGGTTCTATGTCCTGTGGTGAAACCCTATCAAGTCTTGTAATAGATGTAGGCTCATCCCATTGAACCTAGGAAAGAGATCAAGCAAATTAATATAGGAATTACTTACTTCAAGGTAGGAGTAAAGTGGGGATTGGAACCATGTCAATCTGAGAGCTTATTTTCAGCGATCGGCATTTTGAGTCTTCAACTCCAACAATTGTGCCCAAAAACCTAATCATTCAAAATATATTGAGCAAGTATTACCAAAGAGCTCAAACAACAAGCAAGTTTGAAAAGGCATCATACTAGAATTTTATTACCTTCTCTCAGGAGAATCCTCCCCCTCAAACCTCATCTTAAATCTTTTTCCAGTGGCAAATTTATTGTTAATAGCCTCTATGTACTTGTTCAAGCTGATGATGAATTGGCTAGACCGGATGATTAACCAAAATGGATCAGAACTCTCCTAATAGAAACAAATTTTCCCATTAAATTTAAAAGTGGTTAAAATTGAATACCTTTGCTTATAATACAGAACGAAGAGGGTGTGAGTTACAACAATATTAGATGCAATAGCAAGCACACCTAAGTGCATGCTCTGACTTGAAATCACTGATGATAGCATGTTGCTCTGTTGATAAGCAAGACGCCTTACTCTGACACATAGTTCCCCGTTCTCCCCCTAGATAACCCATAGTCCATATTAGAACTAGAAACGAAAAACAAGGAGATGAGAATAGATAACAGAGCATATAACTCAAGAATACAAAGGTATCCCCAGCAACTAATCAATTGGAAGTAACAAATTGATGTAGCAAGTTAGCGTGATAAAACAAGGCTAGCACTCAGCTAAACCTTTAGAACTAATAACACAATTCTCATTCTAGAAACTTAAACCTTAAAATCTAAATAATTTATTGAATAACATCCAAAACGAAAAATAAGTTTATATAGGGTGACAACCAACCCTAATAAGACTCCTAATAACAAAAGGAAACAAAAACTAAATTAATTAAAATAAGAAAACCCGAAATAAAATAGGAAAAATGAGCAAACAATTAAAACAACCCTAAAACATGAAAAAGCGGTGGATTTTGACCTCTAAAAGGACCTCCAACTGGACAAATCAAGCTTTCATGTCAACGGGCTCAAAATAAGCTTTCCAACGATATCTTGCAGGTCTCGTAACTCTTTTCAGATCAAAAGTTATGGCCGATTGAATAGGACATGCTCATTTAGGACCTTTGGGCTTTACGTATGGACTTCTAACATCCAGCTTATTATAAGTCCCTACTGGAAACCCTTCCTTTCGAAGAAACACCATCACCTAATTTCCAACTTCAAAAATCTATTTTCTGCGATGTTGGTCTACAGCTTTCTTGTACTTGGTATTAGCTTGCTCTAACTTCTACTTCACGTCTACTTGAACATCTTGCCATTGAGTAGCCATATTTTCTGCAGCTGCACTAATGCTAGGAACTTTCGACAGCTTGATCAAGTCAAGAGCATGCTGTGGGGGCTTGGTGTACACAACAGAAAAAGGAGACTTCCCTGTGGCACTATAAGTAGCGCAGTTGTAGGCAAATTCAGCTTGTGATAAAGCTACATCCCAATGTTTTGGTTTATCGCCACAAATACTTCGAATCAAATTGCCAAGAGTTTTGTTCACAACTTTAGTTTGGCCGTTAGTTTGTGGATGAGTAGTACTACTATAATTCAGAGATGAATTGAACTTCTTCCACAATGTTCTCCAAAAATGGCCAAGGAATTTGCTGTGTTGATTAGAATCAATGGATTTAGGCACCCCATTGAGATGGACAACCTCCTTGAAAAACAATTTGGCTATTTCGTTTGTGTCTGATGTCTTCTTACAAGGAATAAAGTGTGCCATCTTAGAAAACCTATCAACCACAACAAAAACAGAATCTATGCCCCTTTGTGTCTAAGGCAATCCAAGCACAAAATCCATAGATAAATCCTCCCAAATATTTTTAGGAACAGGTAAAGGCATATACAAACCAATGTTTTGGGACTGCCCCTTGGTAGTTTGGCATATGTAACATCGCTGCACAAACCTTGTCACGTCCCTCCTCAATTGTGGCCAATAATATCGATCAGCAATAGCAAAAAGTGTTTTGTCACGCCCTAGGTTTCTAGCAAGACCTCTACCATGCAAATCTTGAATAAGCTTCTCTCTCAAGGAAATTTTAGGGATGCAAAGCTGGTTGCCTCGCATGAGAAACCCATCATTAATGTGAAAGTCTCTAGCAGGTTGGTTCGTAACACACCGTTCCCATATCTTCTAAAAATCTTCATCTGTTTCATATAGTTCCTTCATTGTCTCAAACCCCACAACTTTTTGTCTCATAGTCACCAATAAATTAGCGTGTCTACTATAATACTTTCTCTCTTTAGCTAGTATACTCGTAAAATAATAGTAAAACTCACTAAATATACATAAGAAAATATACATGTAGATGAGTATAAAATAATGGGCCCATATCTAATTTTTCTTCATATACAAAGCTTTACATAATGTAATAAAGTCACAAAACAGTAACTCGATAGTGTTGCCAAACCCTTCTGCTTCTTGACGTTCTAAGTGACTGCATCTCACCTACTACCTACAAAAACATTGAAAACAACGAGGTGAGCACTAATTGCTCAATAAGTAAACCCGCTATGCTACCCTTCTCTCTCCGTTGCTTAAATTCTGAATTTCTTTCCATACATCACACTTCTCTATTCTTCTCTGTTCTTTCTCTGTTCTTTCTCTATTCTTTCTCTATTCTTTCTCCCTTCTTTCTCTGTTCTTTCTCAATTTCTAATTTCTCACTACTCATGATAGTAGGCATGGTGTCATGCATAGATATGATGCAAATGCACAAATGCATAGAATGTGCATTTTCGTTTCTGTTTTTCTATTTTTTTCTTATTCTGTTTTCTGTTTCTTTTCTCTGTATTTCTTTCTTTCTATTCTTTCTTTTCTTTCTTTCTATTCTTTCTTTTCTTTCTTTCTTTCTTTTCTTTCTTTTCTTTCTTTCTTTCTATTCTTTCTTTCTATTCTTTCTTTTCTTTCTTTCTTTCTATTCTTTCATTTTTTCTATTCTTGCTGATCGGACTCAATTGAGGCATGGATTTGGAACCTTGGCCGTGTGAGTGGATTCTTTAATTCTGGGTACAGTCCTTATCCACATGCACTTCTAACGGACTATACAATTATTCTTTCTGAACTCTGAGGCCGCTCACTAAAGGCGGCGTGCATGTGAGGCTATGTCACTCACGGGTTCCCCATCGTAACAACCTTCTCTTCTTTTATCTTTTTACACTTCTTTAAATAAAATTTCAGATTTGAACTTCTTTAATATTCTCATTTCTTTCTATTTGCTCTTTAATGTTCTTTAATGCTTTTTAATGCTCTTATGAGTATGTATGCATGTAGATGGACTCATGCTTACTATTCTTTCTAAATTCACATGTTTGGATGCAATAATGCAATATGGAGTGTAAACATGTCATTCTCTACCATCTACAAACTCATCTCAAGATAAGAAAAAATCATACTCATACATGCACTTCTTTTTGACATTTCATCAAACAATTTATGTGCACACACAAGCTCTAAATTGGCTACACTTCTACTTCTCTTCTAAGCCACCAAAATTTGGAACAAAATTCTCTAAGATTAACTTCAAACCTGTCCAGGATTTACACTCCATAAATTCTACTCCAATTCTTCCATAATTCATCCAAACTCTCATCAAACATCAAATACACAAACACTACTTCTCATTGATAAATTCTAACCATCATTCAACATCCATTCCATCAACAATTCTTCATATATAAGCACATACATGCATAAAAGAAATTCTCTACACAATATTACTCCAATCATAACTAGGGTTGGATTTACTTACCTTAGATGTGAGCAATCCAACACTTTAGTAGTCTTCTTTGATCCAACTCTCTTTCTCTTAAATCCTATGAACACAAATAATAAGAATTCAACACTTTAAAAATCAAAACTCATATCTTAGTGCAAGGATCTTACCTAAGGATGTCTGGGATTGAAATTCCACTAAAAATAACCCAAAATCTATGAATTTCCCTTGAAAAAGAATTGAAGAAATTGAGAGAATTTGGGGATGAAGGTGGCGTGAAAGAGGAGAAGAAATGACTAGGGTTTCATTCTTCAACTCTTAATATAACAAAATATTAAGAGTTGAAGAATGAAACCCTTACCCTTGCACTTTCTATGAAATTCCATGTATGTCCCTTAGTCAATTACCATAATGCCTTCATTTTTATTGCATTCTCCATGAAATTCTATCTCTTTTCACTCCCCACATTTTCAACTAATTATGAGTGAAAAGACCATTTTACCCCTAATGAAATTTTAAGGGATTTTCTTCACACTTGTTCAAGATAACTTTAACAAAATTCAACTAAGGGTATTAGGGAATAAGTAAAGCTACGAACCTCAATGTGGGCGTTACATCTACTCAACGCATCTGCTACTTTATTCTGTATTCCCGCTTTGTGTCTTAGCTTGAAAGGAAATTTCTCCAGAAACCGAGTCCACTTGGCATGCATGTCTCTACTAATTCACTTCTGACTATTTAAATGCTTCAAGGCTTTATGGTTAGAGTACAGAACAAACTCACGCCCCACTAAATAGTGCTCCCAAGTCTTCAAAGCATGCACAACAGAATAAAACTCCTTATCATACATAGCCCATTTACACCTCACAGTGCTGAGTTTCTCACTGAAATAAGCTACTGGTCTCTTATTTTGTGAAATGACAACTCCTATTCCCACACCACTAGCGTCACCCTTAACTTCAAACAAGGCCTTAAAATTGGGCTGTACATGATTTCTCTTTTAACACAGCAAAGCTAGTTTCAGCTTCCTTGCTCCATTGAAATTTCCCTTTCTTCAGACATTCTGTAATAGGTGCTGCAATACTATTTAAATTTCTGATAAAATGCCTGTAGAAAGTCACCAACCCATGGAAACTTCGAACATCTTTTATTGTTTTTGGGGTAGGCCACTCCCTAATTGCTCGAACCTTCTCTTTATCTACTTGAATACCATCTGCTCCAACAATGTAGCCTAGGAACAACAACATATTTGTCACAAAATTGCACTTCTTCAGGTTCACGTACAACTTGTTTTTCTGCAAAACTGTTAGTACCTTGCACAAGTGTTGAATGTGCTCTTCGTCTGCTTGACTATAAATTAGAATATCGTCAAAATAAACAACTACAAACTTCCCAATAAAAGGTTTCAATACCTGATTCATTACTCTAATAAAAATAATGGGTGCGTTCGACAACCCAAATGGCATCACAAGCCACTCATACAAGCCCTTATTTGTCTTAAAAGCTGTTTTCCACTTGTCCCCTGGTCTAATTCGAATTTGGTAGTATCCACTTCGCAAATTGATCTTCGTAAACACTTGTGCCCCATGTAACCTATCAAACATGTCATCCAGCCTAGGAATCAAAAACTTGTACCCTACAGTAATTTTATTTATGGCCCTGCTTGTTAGAGTAGGTGCCCTAGAGCCAATCAATTATTGTAAAATTGACTCTGTAATAAATGTTTATTTATCAATAAAAGACATATTCTTCTATATTGTGTAAATCATAGTTATATGTAATGATATATGTCCTTAGGCAGAACCATGACGAGGGTATCAAGTGTTTCAAATCTTGATAGTGAGAACCCTATGATCACATATGGTGGCCATTCTAGAAACGTCCGTAGCCCTAATATTATTCTGACCAAGGACACATATAATACGGTAAGGCTATCATAGTGTTGAACGACCCTGTTGAAAGGCAGTGACTGGTCTCACTTGTCAAGGTTGTTTGTCGATAACCTGGTGCAACGCATGGGTGCTTGCTAGAGGCAAGTTCATTAGACAGACCCCACCAGAGGATTCCATATGGATGGTAACCCTAGTGTCTATGGAATAAATTCTCTAATGGATGGTGGTGCATGTGATCCTTAGACTTGAGATCACCGGAGTGCCTTGTGCACCAATTGGTGTAGTTTAACACTAGCCCAATGTAGTTCCATTAAGAGCTATCAATACGGTAGTGATTGGCTACATTGAGAAGTGTATCGAGACTATGGTGGATCAACAAAGGATTCATCACTCCTGGGTACGGGAGAAGTTATCTCACTAGGTAATTCAGTAAATGGCAATGACACTAAATCTGTGGCCACAGTGGGATTGAGTTGATGCTCAATCTAATTTAATATTCCTGTCATTGGTCCAGTAACTGAATACAAACATGTTGATGATATCTGAGGTTGACACTATTTATATACCTTAGTCTCGATGAGATAACAGTTGATGAAAAGATTTGATTACACGGTAACCAAACCGTTGACATGCTACAATTTCGCTGAATCTGAATCTATCGGGTAGCCATGATGCCTTGCTAGGGGCTAATCTTGGTCTGTGAGTAGTGAGACGATTAATTGGTTTTAATCGTGATACTACTCACTGCCGATATGATAAGGAGCCTACAGGTCACACACTTAGAAGATAATTTAATAATCAATTTGTGAGAAGGGTTTTTTCGTCTTTTAGGATGAAAGGATATTTTGGTAATTTCATAGTGCAATTAAATTTGCTGAGGTTGTTGCCTGTATTTAATTTTAATATTAAAATTAAATTAGTGAGATTATATTTAAATATATCTCTGTATATATTTAAATGAATTATTATTATTAATTGAATGTTAATATAATATTATATATTAATTGATTTTAATTATAATAATAATTAATTAATTAAAATACCATAAAGGGTGTATTTGGTTGAAAAGGTAAACTAGGGTTGGAGCCCATGGCTATTCCTAAGTAGAATAAGGTTTTAATTGTTGCACTATATAAGTGCAACTTAAAAATTAAAACATAAAGGAATTATTCATTCAATTAAAACCCTAGCCACCCTATCTCTCTCTCTCAAGAAGAAAACTTTTCTTGTTCTTCTTTCTTGATTTTTTAAGCCCTTGATTGTTCTAGCAAAATAATCAATGGTTTTGTAGATTATCTTCGTGTGGACTTTCGTGAGTGCGATCCTACTTTAAATAGATTGGTGAAAAATCACGTGAACAGTAGATGGTGAACAGTAACTGTGAACAGGGACTGTGAACAGTACCCATGACAGTGCCTGTGAACAGTGACCGTGAACAGTGTTCCTGTCCGAAATCAGAGATATTCGAAGAAGCCTCTAAACGTACATAAGTATTTTAATCCTTGAATGGATTTACTTTATATAGATTTTTGTTTATAAACATGTAAACGGTATAATCTATACTCGGATCTAGGCAAAGAAAGGTAATTGATTTACCGATTGAATTTTTGTTTTCTGCTGCGCATGGTAGATCAATTACTTACACAGCTATCCACATACATTCTCCAACTCCCATCTTTCTTTGGCATTAGTAAGGTAGGAACTGCACATGGATTCATGCTTTCTTGGATGTACCCCTTTTGCCATTAATTCCTCCACCTTTTCTTTCAAAATCTCTTTCTCCTTTGGACTCATCCTATAATGAGGTAGGTTTGGCAAGCTAGCTCAAGGAATTAGATCAATATGGTGATGAATATCCCTCATAGGTGGCAACCCATCGGGTAATTCCTCTAGCATCACCTCACTAAATTCTTCTAACAATGGCTTGATTGCTTCTGGGTACTCTTCTGTGTTTAACTCCCCTTCATTATTCAATATTTGCTTCACAATCAGCGCATGCATCACCCTGGATGCCTTGCAAGCAGCTTCTAACTCTAACCCCGAATGTGTAACAGTAAAGAAGGTCCACCCCTCCACTTTAGAAGCTTTGGTTTTGGAACTCTTTTTCATTGGCAGCAAGGTGGATTTGACGCCATCTTTCTCCAACTTATAGGTATTTTCTCTCCCGTCAGGTTGTGCTGCCACATCGAATTGCCATGGCCTGCCAAATAATAATTACAAGCATCCATATCCACAACGTCAAAATATACCTCATCTTTGTATTGCCCAATGGAAAAAGGAACCTTGCATTTCTGTTACTTGAATTTTCTCTGCTGTCTTAATCCACCCGATAGTGTATATGTTGGGGTGCTTCTCAGTTTTCAGACCTAATTTCTCAACAACATCTTTGCTAATAATATTTTCACAACTACCATTGTCAATATCACATCAAATAAAAGGTTAGTGATAGTGCACCTGGTTTGAAATAATTGATGTCGCTGGGTATTGTCCACCTGTTTTGGTGTCAGCATCAGTCTCCTCACCACATAGTTCTGGCCATCATCTTCATAATCGTCATCATCCCCATCTAAGCCACAATAAACTTCATCATCCTCTTCTTCTCGTTCTGCAACATGGACTGCTTTTCTGAGAGGACAGTCGCTCAATCTATGACCAGGTTGGTTACATTTGAAACACTTCCCAGGGATCGATTTCGCATAGGGAGTTGCAGCTTTTTGCCCTTCCTTCGTATCTATTATCTTTTGTTTTCCAGCCACCTTTTCTTCTCTGAACTGATCATTGCGTGCAGGAACATGCTCATTTATGGTCATTTGAATGGGACATGCTCATTTAGGACCTTTGGGCTTTATGTATGGATTTCTGACATTCAGCCCACTCCATGAATTCATCTGCCAGATGTTCTACGTCACAAATGTACTCCAAGCAAATGTCTCTTGGGTTGACCTATTCATTTCATAACAGATTAATGAAACATGAGTTAAGTTTGAAGAGATTACAAAGTGTTTCTTGAAATAGATAGTTTGACTCTCAACAAATCAATTTGTTCAAACTCATAATGACCGAAAAAGAAAAAAAAAAGTCCTCTAATTTTTTTTCTAGAACTTAAATAAATCAACTAGTATACAAGCATCAGGCTCCAATTTATTACCTTTTGAAAATACACTTAAATCGCCATTCATACCCATGAAGATCTTTGGCCACCAACTCTTGAGTTGGGGTTTGCTGACTCATGTCCTGAAGAAAACCCACAAATGGAAGTCAACACATCAAGTCTGTTGAGATCAGAAGAAAGAAATACATATATTAAGCAACTTGAGCACAAAGAAGAAAAAGTAAAAAAAAAAAAATCCATTATCAGTAGAGGAAGACACTCAGTAGCATGTTTTTGAAGAATAGAAAACCCACCATGGGTGCTTGTATAAGAGGTAGTTAAAACCTTATAGAATGAGTGAACTGTTGGCCTTGGAGTTTCAGAAGGGCATGGATCGGGAGTTGTAGGTTCTTCCTGCTAAATTTTTTTTTTTTTTTTTTTTTCAAATGAAAATCAGTAACTCTGAACAAAAAAAAATATATATATATATTTCACTTTTTGCGGCCCAAAAATATGAAGATACCAGAATTAGAAAGCAATTCAATAAGTTTCTTACTTTTGATTTTGGCAATAGAGTAATCTATGCATAAATCTCATATGTTTCTTGCTCAGTCTATAGATAGGACAAATCAAAATCAGTTTCATTCATGTAAACTTTTTTTTTTTTTCCATTTAATTTGTTGGTCCATTTTGTTTTTAATAAAATAAAAAAAAACAGAAAACCCTAACTTAAGGAACTAAAAAGTCTAACTAACAATCCAAAGGAACATAATTACAAGATTAAAGATAAAGAACAGAGAAAGATCAGTAGATTAATGTTAACAAAACGACATAGAATCTTCGATGGCAGAGGAAACAGTGCAATTCGCTGATTTGGTTCCTGATTTGTTAAAGTCTCTAACTACACCCACACAAAAGTATATATATCTCAATTTCCCTTCAGTATTAAACCATCTCTATAAGTCAAACCATTTCCCAAACACACATCATTAGCAACTAATTCAATATTAATGATGAAACAAGACAAAGAAAAGAAATGAAGCTAAACCCAAATGAAAACAAGGTGCAAGAACCAAACTTTTATTTGAAAAACAATCAATTATCACCCATGTAAAAAAAATAAAAAAAATTACAACAGTATCTAACTTTGGATGAAAAGAGCTTGAAGAATGATGAACTGGCCAATGGCTGAAGTCACAGACTCGAAATCCAGAGCTTGTCTGATAATCGGGTGAGAACGAAGAAGATTAGAGAAGGATTTAAGGTGAGAAAGAAGAATCAAAAAGAAAAGCTCAGCGATATGTGGAGAATGAAAAGGGGAAAATAATTTAGGGTAGAGAGAATGAAAAATGGGTGGGAAACTTTTGCCTTAATGAAAAATGGATGGGAAACTTTTGCCTTAGTGGAATACCGAGTAAGCAAATGTTTTAAGGTTCTTTTATTTTTGTTTTTCCAACTTAATCCTTGATAGTTAATAACTGTCAAGAATCATCCAAAATGTCAAAGAATATTTCAAATTCTTAACAGTTTTGAGAATGGTCAAGAAAATATGTAAAATTATTCTATCACAGATGAGGTTTTTTTCTAGTAGTGTTGAGACGTTTTTGTTAGAGTGGGTTCCTTAGAGCCAATCAATTATTGTAGAATTGACTCTTTGTAATAATGTTCATTGATAAAAAAAAAGGTATTTTATTCTATATCGCGTAAATCATTATTGTATGTATTGATATATGTCCTTAGAATGGTAGAATCGTGACGAGGGTATCAAGTGTTTCAAATCTTAGTAGTGAGAACCCTATGAGCTTATATGGTGGCCATTGTAGAAATGTCCGTGGCCCTAGTATTATTTTGAATTAAGGGCATAGATAATACGGTAAGGCTATCATAGTGTTGAACGACCCTGTCGAAAGATAAAAAAAAAATTACCATTTATATTTGAAAGCATGTGCTTATAGTTTGAAGAAGTAATCAAAATTATCAAACAATAATAATCTTTTACAACTCACGTGCCGGCATTAACCTATCAAATTATATTTAATTCATCAAGTAAATATAATTTTAAAGAAAATTTCCCTATTCTTCAGTTTTCACACAAATAAACCATTTATTTAAAAAATAAAACTGCCAAATTAAAAAAAAAAAAATTATAATAGGGTCTAATCTTATAATTGAATTGTCCAGTTGCTTCATTTCTGAATAATCTGTCCTTCTTGAAGGCCCCTTTTCTTGCAGAATTTTTTCCACTCGCCACCAATGGTTGGCTTTAAAGAGTTGCTAAACTTCCGGATGGCTAGACGGAAGTTCCACTCAGTGTTGCACTCCTCGTCCAAAGCTCGTAAAATCTGAAAATGTTGGCCGCATGAGAAAGACGAGAATTGCTCAAGATAGTCGGTTTCAACAGCTAACTTGTAGGTGACATCTGAAAAGGGAAATTCCATAAAACTTAATGATCTCTTAGCTTCTAAATCCACTTTAAAGATATTTTGGGTTGTTGCTTAACGGTTAATTCGCTAATTGTTCAAGAGAAAGTTAGTAAAATATTAGGGAGTTTGGCCTTTAGAATAAGCTCAATTAGGTTAGCAATAATTGTCAATGCATAGTATTAAATTGGTGTGAAATCTATGCCCTAGGTTTAGTCTTACTGATCTTTTTACCTAAGTATTAATACAATTCTACTTTTGTTTACTTTTTAGTTTATTTTATTTTTCATTAATTCATTCTTAAAATTCTGTTTCATCAAATAGCAATAAAATAGACTAGTTTGGTACTTGGTAGGTAGTTCTCTTGGGATTCAACACTTATTTACTCGAGTTTACGACTTGCGCCATTTCTACACTGCAATAGCCTGTCACTCAATGTCGACATAGCTTGTTCAATCTTGACAAGTGAACTACGGTAAAGATTGTGTCTCTTTGTTTTTGTTTGATCTGTGTATTTGGTAGCAATTATTTGTGAGTTAGACTCGAGTTATAACAGTTAAATTTGACAACATTAGTTGTGAGTTAGACTCGAGTTATAACACTAATAATTTGACATCCAAATTTTTTCAGCTTTTTGGTTTGATGAATACTGATGCACAAGTTAGCGTGATAAAACAAAGTTAGCACTCGATGACACCATTAGAACTGATAACACAAGTCTCAATCCAGAAACTTAAACCTTAAAATCTGAATAATTTATTAAATAACATCCAAAAAAAATACGTTTATATAGGGTGACAACCAACCCTGATAAGACTCCTAATAACAAAAGGAACAAAATCTAAATTAATTAAAACAAGAAAACATAAAATAAAATAGGAAAAAATGCACAACAACTAAAACAACCTCAAAACATGCCAAAATGTGGATTTTGACCACTAAAATGACTCCCACCACTTGAATTGGTTTCCATGTCGACATGCTCAAATAGCTTTCCAAGGTATCTTATGGGCCCCGTAACTCTTCCCGGATCAAAAGTTATGGTCATTTAATGGGACATCCTCATTTAGGACCTTTGGGCTTTACGTATAGAAATCTGATGCTCAGCCCACTCCATGAATTCATCCACTAAACATTCTACGTCAGTCCCCTCCGCTTAAGAAAATTTGACCTCGAGTTAAGTTGGGCATCGGGATACAAGGGTTTGTCAGAATCATGAAATGGGTAAATTCTGCCACATTAAACGTCTTAGAAATTCTCATGTGTCTAGCAGATCCACAATGTAGGCATTGTCATTGGTCTTTTGCATAATTTGGTAAGGCCCATACCTCTTAGGCTGCAGCTTATTATAAGTCCCTACTGGAAATCTTCCCTTTTGAAGAAACACCATCACCCGATTGCCAACTTCAAAAATCTGTTTTCTACGATGTTAGGCTACAGCTTTCTTGTACTTGGTATTAGCTTACTCTAACTTATGCTTCACCTCTACTTGAACACTTTCCAAATGAGTAGCCTTTTTCTACAGCTGCACTAACACTAGGAACTTTGGGCACTTGATCAAGTCGAGAGCATGCTGTAGGGGCTTGGTATACACAACAAAAAAATGAGACTTCCCAATGGAGCTATGAGTAGTGCAGTTGTAGGCAAATTTTGCTTGCAATAAAGCTACATCCCATTGTTTGGTTTATCACCACAAATACTTCAATCAAATTGCCAAGATTTCTTCACAACTTCATTTTGGTTTGGTTTGTGGATAGTATTACTGTTGTAATTCAAAATGAATCAAACTTCTTCCACAATGTTCTCCAAAATGGCCAAGGAATTTGTGTCTCGATCAAAATGGTTAGGTACCCCATGCAAACCAACCTTCTTAAAAACAATTTGCCTATTCCTTTGCGTCTGATGTCTTCTTACAAGGAATAAAGTGCATCACTTAGAAAGCATGTTAACCCAACAAAAATAATCTATCCCTTTTGGTCTGAGGCAATCCAGCACAAAATCCATATATAAACCTCCCAAATATTTTCTAGAACATGTAAAGGCATATACAAACCAATGTTTTGGGATTGCCCCTGGCAATTTGGCATATGTAACATCGCTGCACAAACCTTGTCATGTCTCTCCTCAAGTGTGGCCATATACGATCACCATAGCAGCAAGCGTTTTGTCACACCCTAGGACAAGCAAGACCTCCACCATGCAAATCTCGAATAAGCTTCTCTCTCAAGGAAACTTTGGGATGCATAGCTAGTTGACTTGCATGAGAAACCCATCATTAATGTGAAGTCTCTAGCAGGTTGGTTGGTAACACACTGTTCCCATATCTTTGAAAATCTTCATCTGTTTCATATAATTCCTTCACTTCTCAAACCCACAACTTCCTGTCTCATGGTCACCAATAAATCACATGTCTACTCAATGCTTTTGCTACTTTATTCTGTATTCTCGCTTTGTATCTTAGCTTGAAAGGAAATTTCTACAGAAAACTGAGTCCACCTGGCATGCATGTCTCTAATTCACTTAGACTATTTAAATACTTCAAGGCTTCATGATCAGAGTACAGAACAACTCACGCCCACTAAATAGTGCTCCCAAGTCTTCAAAGCACACACAGATAAAAACTCTTTATCATAGTAGCCCATTTACGCCTTGCATCATTGAGTTCTCACTGAAATAAGCTACTGTTCTCTTATTTTGTGAAAGGACAGCTCATATTCCCACACCACTAGCGTCATACTTAACTTCAAACAAGGCCTCAAAATTGGGTAGGTCAAGACAAGGGCAGTGCATAATTTCTCTTTTAACACAGCAAGATAGTTTCAGCTTCCTCACTCTATTGGAACTTCCCTTTCTTCAACATTATAATAGGTGCTGCATACTACTGAAATTTCTGATAAAATGCCTGTAGAAGTGCCCACCCATAGAAACTTTGGACATCCTTTACTGTTTTTGGGATAGGCCACACCCAATATGCTCAAACCTTCTCTTCACTACTCGAATGCCATCTACCCACAATAGGCCTAGGAACAACAATCAATTTCATAAAACTACACTTCTTCAAGTTCACATACAACTTGTTTTTTTCTACAAAATTGTTCGTACCTCGCGCAAGTGTTGAATGTGCTCTTCGTCTACTTGACTAAAAATTAGAATATTGTCAAAATAAACAACTACAAACTTCCCAATAAAGGTTTCAATACCTAATTCATACTCTCATAAAGTACTTGGCGCATTCATCAACCCAAATAGCATCACAAGCCACTCATACAAGCCCTCATTTGCATTAAAAGTTTTCTTCTACTCCTCCCAGGTCTAATTCAAATTGGTGGTATCCACTCTGCAAATCAATCTTCATAAACACTTTTTTCCATGCAATCTATCAAGCATGTCATCCAGCTTAGGATTGTACCCTACTAATTTTTTTATAGCCTTGGTATCCACACACACTCCTCAACTCCCATCTTTCTTTGGTGTTAGTAAGTAGGACTGGACATGACTCATGTTCTCTTGATGTACCCCTTTCCCAGTAATTCCTTCACCTTTTCTTTCAGAATCTCGCTCTCTTTTATTCTCATCCTGTAATAAGGTAGGTTTGGTAAGCTAGCTCCAGGAATTAGATCAATATTTTGCTGAATCCATCATAGGTGGTAACCATCAGTAATTTTTCTGGCATCACCTCACTAAATTCTTCTAACAATGGCTTGATTGC
Organism: Pistacia vera; assembly: GCF_008641045.1. Classification (NCBI taxonomy): domain Eukaryota; kingdom Viridiplantae; phylum Streptophyta; class Magnoliopsida; order Sapindales; family Anacardiaceae; genus Pistacia; species Pistacia vera. The sequence goes on from NW_022196374.1 coordinate 51,039, forward strand.
TTCTGGTACTTCTGTGTTCAACTCCCCTTCAGTAGTCAATACTTGCTTCACAATCAGTGCATGCCTCACCTTGTCGCCTTGAAAGCATTCTAACTCTGATCCCGAATGTGTAACAATAAAAAGGTCTGCCCCTGCACTTTAGAAGCTTTGGTTTTGGAACTTTTTTCATTGGCAGCAAGGTGAATTTGACGCCATCTTTCTCCAATCTTAATTATTTTCTCTCCCATCATGTTGTGCTGCCAAATCAAATTGCCATGGCCCACCAAATAATAATTACAAGCACCATATCCACAACATCAAAATATACCTCATCTCTTCTTTCCCAATGGAAAAAGGAACCTTGCACCGTTCTTTCTTGAATTTTCTCTGCTACCTTAATCCACCCAATAGTGTATGCTTTGAGTGCTTCTCATTTTTAGACCCAATTTCTCAACAACATCTTTGCTATAATATTTTTCACAACTACCACTGTTAGTGATAGTGCACCTAGTTCGAAATAATTAATGTCGTTGGGGTTGTCCTCCTGTTTGTCGTCAGCATCAGTCTCCCATCACATAGTTATGGCCATCTTCTTCATCATCCTCATACTCACATCATCCATCTGAACCACAATAAACTTCGTCATCCTTTTCTCCTCGTTCCACAACATGGACTGTTTTTCTAAGAGGATAGTCGCTCGATCTATGACCAGGTTGGTTACATTGAAACACTTTCCAAGGATCGGTTTTGCACGCGATTTGTAGTTTTTCTCCCTTCCTCCACATCTATTATCTAATGTTTTCCAGTCGCCTTTTCTATCATTGCGTGCGGAACATCCTAACTTGCCTTATTCTTTTTATTGTTTGTTTATAATTCTCCCTACTATAATTCTTACGTGAATAATCTGGTCTACTCTTCTTGCAACAACAATTCAACCTTTAATGCAAAGTTTCGTGCCTCCACTAATTTTAGCATTATGTGCACCTCTATTTTCTTTGATAACTACTTTCAAACCCTCCAAATATCTAGCAACAGCTGGCCTTCAGTCTCCCTCAAGTCATTCCTTTTGCCAACCTCACAAACTCTGCGGTATAATCATGCATAGATTTATGTCCTTAATGACATCTTTGGTACTGTTGGAACAAGACTGTTCATAATCAGGAGGAAGAAAATCCCTTTGTAACAGTTGTTTCGTTCTATACCATGTTCTAACTAGTGCTCTCCCTCACGAAATCTTCTGGCCTGTATCTTTCCACCATGCAAAAACTCCTCCCTTAGCCTACATGCAACCAGTTTCACCCTTCTTCCCTCTAAATCTCTATATATTCAAAAAAAAACCTATCTACTTTGGCCATCCAATCCAAAAATTCCTCATATTTAAATTTCCTCTAAGCAAAGGATATCACCTTTAATCTGAATTCGTTGGATTCTCTGTCACCATACTAATTTCTGCCATACCCCATGTTCCTTTCAGGTTCTTCATATAACCATCTTCCTCATCTAACTCTTCCACATAAATTGGTTGTCTACATCTATTTGCAAAAGCGGTTTGCCAATAGGATTTCCGTGAACGGCATCATCTTTGGTACATTCCTTTCGTCATTCCTATTTTTGTGTGCGTCTACTACGCTTAAAGCATCAGTCTTCTGCAATTTCTTCGAGCTGGTTCAAAGCGTCGTTCCAATGCTGGAATCTGTAACTATTTGTTGCTCCAAAGCTCTAACGCCACCCCTTACAAGTCTCAACTCCCTAATCTTCGATGAACCGCCACCGCCGGCAACTTATCACCTACCAATAGATCAGATGAATTTTGCCTGCTTTGATACCAACTGATGCAGCGAGTTAGCATGATAAACAAGGTTAGCACTCGACTACACTTTTAGCACTGATCCACAAGTCTCAATCCAGAAACTTAAACCTTAAAATCTGATAAATCAAAATAATTTATTGAGTAACATCCAAAATGAAAAATACATTTATATAGGGTGACAACCAACCCTAATACGACTCTAATAACAAAGGAACAAAATCTCAATTAATTAAAACAGAAACCCAAAATAAAGGTAAAAACATAAAAACAGCCTTAAAACATGCCAAATGGTGGATTTTGACCTTGAAACGACCACCAACCGACTGAAATTGGTTGTATCAACGGTTCAAAAAAGTTTTCACAATACTTTATAGGCCCTATAACACTTTCAAGTTAAAGTTACACCTTTTAAATAACATGCTCATTTAGAACCTAGAACTTACGCATGACTTTCTAAGTTCGGTCCGCTTATGAATTCATCCACCTTAATGTCAAATACATTGATGGGAAATTCTAGAAAAACTGCAGAGGAAGGATTAATCTATTCCGATATGACGTCATTCCTTATCTCCAAATAGTGGGTTAATTGATGGGTCCCAAACTGTGACACTCTGCACCACCTTATTCAGAGAGTATAGGATGCCAGAAAGGTTAGATGAATTCATTATATATTATTTTGACCAAATAAAGTCAAAAAAGTTTCTATGGCATGCGGGTTGTGATTCAGTGGGTGGATGGAGTTTCAATGGCAACTGTATCCCTTTAATGTTATCTTCATGGTTACAGATCACCTTAAAACAAATATGCTACTTTGCTCCAGATTATGACCTTTTGCCTCTCATTGCTAAAGTGGAAGTATTTGAATATGCTCTACACAATACAGAAGGAAATGACCTTGCTAGGGTATGTGTTCTCCGGAACTGTGATAGTATTGTTCTTTGTGTTACTCGATCATCTTTCACTGGATTTCAAGGCATTAAAATCTGTTTTTTATAAGTTCTTTGGTTAAAGTCGCACTTCGGAGGTATGGTTAGAGAGGAGAACAAATTAAAGAGAATTTAGCAGTCATGAGAATGGTATGCGTTTGCTCCTCATTTCTTCTTCCTTTTCTTGTGATTGTCTGTTTGAAATTTTGCACAAGTTAGCTTTTACTGTTGGCAACTTCATAGTACTGCAATGTCCAAAAGGCTAAAAAAACTGAATAATAGGGAACTAAAGTTAAGGTGCTCCTTAGATTGCCCAATTTTGTTGAATCTGACAAAGTGGCCAATCGGTGTTCATAATGGTTTATGGTTATGAACGTGTCTCTTTGGAGTTTTTTTGGACCCTACCCCTAGAGCATTTGGTGATTGCAGTCCCATCTGTTTTGTGTGTATGTATACATTCACACTCATTCATACACCATCTGAAATTAACGATCTGGAAACAAGCTGATTATCTTTAACTTTTTCGGATACATCTAGAGTAGATCAACTTTTTTAAGTGTTGTAGCCACTCAGCAAAAAAGTATATTGCCACTTCATTTGTTTGCTCTAAACTCTAACACAGCTCTAAACTCTTTCGCAAAAAAGCAAGAACCCTAACACAGCTTTAAACTCTTTCTCAAGAACAAAAACTCGATCAATCTGCAGAGCGAGAGAACTATGTTTGCTTATATACCGTTGACCAGGTTATGGCGAGACAGCAGCCGCTGGATCAAAGTAAGATGAATGGCCAGGATTGAGTCACTCAACATTAAAACCACAGCGTCTCATTTAAAGTAATACGGCACCGTTTCAGTCTTCACATTTACAATATGTTTATATAATACTGAAGCAAACTGCTTCTTTTAACGCCACGTAGGATTGATATATGATTGTTATGTAGGATGTCGTTAATTAGTTCACGTGTTTGTTGTTTATTGGGCTTGCTATAATATGGATTATTCACATGCATTTAATTAATATATTCAATACAAATCTTTCACATTCCTCTTTTAATTTGAGATATTTCACATTCCTCTTTTAATTTGATAAAGATACAACATATCTTTTTACATTTATGAAATTCAATAATACACTTTATTAATCCATTAATATTCAACATTCATTCATCCATATTAATTATTATTATTAATTCATATTAATATTTTAGTACCCCTTCACATTCAATTAAACAAAAATATCAAACATAATAACAAAAAATGTTTTTTATAAAATGTAATATCATTTAACATTTAATATAAATCTGAAAATTTTAAACTCATCAAATAACAATAAAACATTTAAATCAAAATAATCATAACCAATAACATGCAAACACTTACTAAAAAATATCAAAAGTCATATTAATTAGAAATAATCCAATTACATTGAACATAACACGAACAGTTGTTGTAATTATTAATTATCATATAATATTACTTAATGACATCTAAAGCTATATAACAGTAGAGAATTCAACAATCCATACACCTTCAAATATTTCTTTTATTTCACACAGATACCATTAACAAATGGAAGACAAAAGACCAACTATTGTCAATCTAAAATCCAAACAAACATCAACTGATTACTCTTACATGTCCATTTTTTTATTTTTAGCAGGTCAAGCAACAACATCAGATGGTTCGCCTGAACTGGAAGGTATTCTACAAAATCTTAAAGTCACGCTGGAAAAACTCAACACTGCTAGAGTGATGAACAGAGGTATAATGAATGCTTTGTTAGAAATAACAAGCTCAACCGTGCATGTAATATTCGATTTACGGAAACGTGAATCCCTGATTATTGCCAAAGAAAAGGAACTTGGTATTCCTCAAGGAAAAAAATAGAACCATATATATAAACAGTTCTATTATCAATAAAATCGATAAAAGATTCACAGTATATTGCTCCCACTGAATGATGATACCAGAAGCTAATATAAATACTGTTTATTCTATAGTTAACGCATAATAATTATTAAATGTTATATTAACAAAATGAATACCCAAACACAACTGATTAATGTTTCCAATAATTTTTTTAATTGTATAGTTATATGACTTAAAGAAACTTAATTAAAATAAAAAAATAAAAAATAAATTTTTTTTGGACTTTCACGTTAAAAAAAAAAAAAAGTATGATTCAAAATTCCTGAAACCCAAACGTTTTTTCCACCTTTTAATTTCCAGTGCTCATTATATCAACCATCATAATAACATCCTTCAACAATTACGTCTAATGAGCCAAAAATAACGGTTCAAGTTCAACCTATTTATATTTAAACTGCAAATTCAGATAATTTTTTACTTCATGGTTTCAATTACCAGTAATAATTTCTCAAAATAATATTTTAAATATATTCACTAAATCTAACTATTTATCACAATCTCTTAATTATTGATATTCTACATATGTACATTTAATCTGAACATAATAATATTCATCAACCCTTCAGTTATCACAACAATTTTGTGGAAATTATGCACTAACTATGTTCAATAAATGTAACTATTTATGAGAAACAGTCTCTTGCTATTCTACCTTTTTGCATTTTGTTGTTCCTATATAAACATAACAAAATACAATTTGAAATATCACACAATACTAATTTTGTTCTACTTTAAAAACTTTTATTCGCAATGGCAGAAGCATCAAGAACAACAACACGGTAATAAACATTGAACCATATATCTTATATTTAATGTCATATATCTATTCTAATATGTGTGTGCATGATTTACAGATGAAGCAACATCATTCCAACCACAAAATGAGATCAAAGAAATTCTCAAATATGTTAACGAGTAATACTATGTACATTAACCAAATTGTACTAATCCAAGTACTAACAATTGAAATTTTGAAATTTTTTTTTTTTTTTTCTTTTAGTTTTTGGGGGGAATTGATGTGGCAATAAAAGAGGGCTGCCATGTCAGTTTGTACTTGGGTTAGTATGGTTTTGGTTAGTGCACATAGCATTATTCTATGTTAACACTAGCATGGACGATCTCGATGATGCCGCCCAAAAATTGAAAGATATTATCCATGGTCTATTAGAGATAATGAGTCCAACCATGGATATTATCTCTGATTTAACTCGACGCGAGTTTTTAGCTGCTGCTAAAGAGGTTAAACTACAGATAAGACAGCAAAATAATTAGAAAAACACTATGTATATAGTTTTTCCTTTTTACATCTGTTATCAATAACATAATTAAAATAAAAGTATATAGTGTTCAATTCCTGCTGAATTACAAACTGACCATTTCAATCTTCCATCACTTGCAATTTATCAAATTAAAAGAGGATTGTGAAAGATCTGTATTGCATACATTAATTGACTGCATGTGAATCATCCATATTTTATCAACACCAATAAGCAACAAATACGGGGACCAATTAACGACATCCTAAATGGCAATCATACAACGATTCTAAGTAATCTTTAAACATAAAAACCTGATTAAAAAAAAAAAAAGGAACAATAACAAAATGTTCTATTATAATCAATATTTGACATATTTTTTTGTGAAACAATAATTGTTTACAATTTCTTAAAATATAAAAATTCAATAATAAAATAAAAGGAATATAATAAATAAACCCGCACAACGCACGGGCATGCCATCTAGTTAATTTATATTTTGTAGGTTCCATTTCGCTTGACTAGAATGCTTGTGAAAGCCATGGAGGGTAGCGCCGTAGTGGTACTGAGGGCAATTTTCGTTCAACATGTGAAAACGTATTGCAGGTTCTACGATCAAATAAGGATAATGTTATGGCTATGATGGAGGCATTGGTTATTTCATTATGTTGTATTTCTACTTCATGGTTGCAATATTGTAAATTAAATTTTTTGACTTATAGCGAGATACAAACTCTAAACTGTTTATTTATTTTAACTACACTGGAATCAAACAAAGTACCAAAAAAAAAATCCACATTACTTTTGATATTGCCAACTCAACTACTCCAAATATTGAACTGAAATAAATGAATGATTGAGAAAATCTATATATATATATATAATTTTTTAAAGTCAAGGAGGGTCAACTGACCCTCAATCAAAGTACCAAAAAAACAAAAATCCACGTTACTTTTGATATTGCCAACTCAACTACTCCAAATATTGAACGGAAATAAATGAATGATTGAGAAAATCTATATATATATGAATTTTAATAATTTTTTAAAGTCAGTTGACCCTCCCTTCGGCCCCTTGACTAGACCACCACTTTACATGATCACATTCTCTTCGTTATAATTGATTAAGATAATTATTCAATTAAGGGAACATTCCAAGTGGATTATTCCAAATCTAAAGATTAATAGATCGGATATTATGAAAATAATTTGAATTACAATAATTAATTACTAATTATATATTATACAAGTTTGGATTAGTACTCCCAATGTGTTAAGTAAGAAAGGATAGGTTGATGTCTCCATAAAATGGATGGGCACATTCCCCGCCCCAGCTCGAACACAGTAGGGATTCCCCGAATAGATATGGAACGGGCCCGGGTCAGGGCATAAAAGCAATCTCCAAGGTTAATCTCTCCCCACCCCAAAATGTTCCCATCCCCAACCCTGCCCTAGCCCAACCCAGCTATATATATATTTGTGTGTGTGTGTGTGTGTAACCCACGTAGTCCTTTCCATGGTGAGTTTGTCCTTCTTCACTGACTTCCTTAGACATTTTTCTCTTTTACGTTTTTTCTGGTTTCTAAGTAATCTCTACAGAAGGAAGAATTGTAGAAAGCTTTCTTCTTTCTCTTAGGAAGTGTATGTGTATGTGCAAGGGCAAATCTAGAAATTTTTGTTAGGGTGAGCCAAAATAAAAGATTAATTGCACATGAATATTTTTTTTTTTTAAATTCGAGCTTGTGTATGTGTGTGTCTTGCTATAAGGTCACTCTTTTTGAAGCAAGATGAAGGTCCATTAATGGATAAGAGCATTATAGGAATAAAAAAAAAAAATTTAATTTAAAAAAAAAAAATAAGCTGTTGGAAAATGGAAGTGACAACATATTTTTGTTTCTTGGATTGTAAAGGGATGGGCACATTCCTCGCCCTAACCTGAACAAGGGCGGGGATTTCCCGAATAGATCGGGGACGGGCCCAGGCCCAAGCATAAAAGCAATCCCCGAGGTTAATCTCTCCCTGCCCCGCCCCAGCTGATAATTAATAATTATCACTTTAATAATTAATTGTTTTACATTATTTATTAATCCAATTCAAATGTGATTATAATAATATAATTGTGGGAACATTGTGTTAAATGATGAATTGACTTCAAAGTTAAAGATTAACTATAGTTAGTTTTGTAACTACAGTCAGTTAATCATAGTTAAGAAATCTGTATAAAAAGACAATAGTCTGTCTATTTTCATTAAGTGAAAAGATTAATAAAGTCGTTTGTTTTCTTTATGGTATCAGAGCTATGGAAAATTTTCCATCAGATTCTGGGCAACCAAACACTGCTTTTGTTCAAGAAAAGCTTCACGCACCCTTTAAACAAGATGATGAGACCATTGCGCATCCTCATTTCACCTCTGGTTCCACTTCCGTTACTGCTGTCGTAACTTCTTTGTCTCCAACAACCTTACCACCAATTACCATCAAGCTTCATCAAAAAAATTATGTGTATTGGCGATCACAAGTACTGTCCGCTGTTTGAGCATTTGATTTGGAGCATTTTCTGACCAGATCTCGATCTCCACCACCAGAAATCATAACCTCTGGTATTGCTTCTAAAGCCCTCACCTGTGTTAATTCTGCCTTTGCTGCCTGGTGTCATCTTGATCAGTTGATTTTAAATTGGCTACTTGCCTCTATTTCTGAAAATATGATGAGGCATGTGGTAAAATGCTCTAATGCATCTGAGATCTGGTTCAACTTAGATAAAGTGAATTTAACTCAAGCAAAATCTCATATCATGCATCAGCGTCATCTTCTTCAAACTACTACAAAAGGCTTAATGTCTGTCCGTGACTATATTCAGAAAATGAAAGATGTTGTTGATATGCTTTCCGCTTTAGGAACAGAGCTCTCTGATTCTAAACTCATTCTCTACATTCTTAGTGGCCTTGGCCCTGAGTTTGATGCTTTTGTGGTAAATTTAACCCCTCTCACTTCTTGGTGTGAATCTTTTATGTTAGAAGAAGCTCAATTTGAACTTCAAGCCTATGAGAACAGACTTGCTCATCAAACTTCAGCCTACTCTATGGATCTTCAAAGCTCGAATGTACCTTTAGCAGCTCTTTATGCAGCAACAAATTAGTCTTCCTCTGGTGGTGTTTCACAACAGTTTGCTCCTCAATATCCTGGCCATCAAGTTGTCTCTAATAATGGCCAAGGTTGAGGCAAAAATGGTTCTGGTCGTGGCAAACCTATTTGCCAACTACGTGGTAAAACTAGCCATGTTGTCATGCAGTGTTATCACCGATTTGACATAAGCTTCCAAGGTCTCAACTTGTTCGAACTGCTTTGCCACCATTGTCGTTTCAATCACCTTTCCCTGCTGGTCCACGTAATGGTCCTTAAGCATTTGTTGATGTTAGAGTCATGAAAGTGACTCTACTTTGGTGATAAAAAGACCCTATGTGTAATTGAATTGAAGTTATATTGAGACAATTAAGAGAAATTATGAATTTATGTTTAAAAATCATATTTTGAGTTTTTCTTACTAATTTGGCATGTTTGGATTGAAATTTGAGATTGTGTAAGTTGATATTAGGATGTGATTTATTTTCTAGGGTTGATGTTGTCTCATTTATGCCATTTAGGGGTCAAATTGTCATAATCTTGGGGTTGATTTTGTCACTTTGAAACATGCAGGGACCAAAGTGATATTTTGTATTTTGTTCTATAAAAAGAAGATGAAAAGTCGCGTACAGGGGAGGCTATTCACCCAGTTTTCCGGCGAGCTCCGGCGACCCTTCATCTCCCTCCGAAGACGATTCATCTCCCCATGCATCGATCCGTCATCAGCCACCGCAAACCGCCACCGTGAAACATCACACAGCCGCGACGATTCGTCTTCCACCACGGTGACGTTTCGTCTTCCAGGTGAGATTTCACCATTTTTCGGTGACGTTCCAGCTCCCCAAGAGTCGATCTTCACTCCCCACGGCTGGATCTACACTTCCCAAGCTTCAGCATCCGCGAAAACTGCCAAAATCCGCGATTTTGTCGCCGCGCCTCTTCATCTTCCAGCCCAGATCCTGCTCATTTCCGGCAACTTCTTACCTCCCCAGGACCTGATCTAAACTCCCCATCACCAAAGCTTTCCATCGGTATCTTCGGATCCCATTTCCGCCACCATTTTTCGGAAAACCCGTCGAAAAATTAATGTTTTCTGGCGAGTGCGGCTGTTCGTATTCCGGGCTGTCCGTGGGTTGTTTTTGCCCCTTCTTCAAATCATATCGTTGTCGGTTACCTCCTCTCCGCCATGATCAGCTCCGTTTCCACTATTTCAGCCTCCATCATCACCACCATGAGCGGCTAAGTTCCCAGTTGTCCGTTACGGTGTAGGCGAGATCGAGATTGACTCCATTGATCTCCTCATCAGCTCTCGACTAGTTGGATGAGTCCGAATGTTGGATATATGGTTAAGTTTCTTGTATTCAGATTATATTTGTTTTTGTTTCAGTTTGTTTGCGATGCTTTAATATTATTCTGATGCTCGACGTGTTGAATTGATAATGTCCATTGAGAACGTTTATTGATTTATAACTTTTTGCCTAGTTGAATGTCGCATTTTGACCAATAAGTCAAAAAAGTTTCTATGCATGCCGGGTTGTGATTCAGTGGGTGGATGGAGTTTCAATGGCAACTGTATCCCTTTATGTTATCTTCATGGTTACAGATCACCTTAAAACAAATATATGCTAAGCTTTGCTCCAGATTATGACCATTTGCCTTCATTGCTAAAGTGGAATATTTGAATATGCTCTGCACAATACAGAAGGAAATGACCTTGCTAGGGTATGTGTTCTTCCGGAACTGTGATATGTATTGTTCTTTGTGTTACTCGATCATCTTTCACTGGATTTCAAGGCATTAAATCTGTTTCTTATAAGTTCTTTGGTTAAAAAGTCGCACTTCGGAGGTATGGTTAGAGAGGAGAACAAATTATAATAGAAGTTTAGCAGCATCATGAGAATGGTATGCGTTTGCTCCTCATTTCTTCTTCCTTTTTCGTGATTGTCTGTTTTGAAATTTTGCACAAGTGTCTTTAACGATCTGGGAAACAAGCTGCTAGTTTAACTTTTTCGGATACATCTAGAGTAAGATCAACTTTTTTAAGTGTTGTAGCACTCAGCAAAAAAGGATTAATTGCCACTTCAGTGTTCTCTAAACTCTAACACAGCTCTAAACTCTTTCGCAAAAAAGCAAGAACCCTAACACAGCTTTAAACTCTTTCTCAAGAACAAAAACTCGATCAATCTGCAGAGCGAGAGAACTATGTTTGTTATATACCGTTGACCAGGTTATGGAGACAGCAGCCGCTGGATCAAAGTAGATGAATGGCCAGGATTGAGTCACTCAACATTAAAACCACAGCGTCTCATTTAAAGTAATACGGCACCGTTTCAGTCTTCACATTTACAATATGTTTATATATACTGAAGCAAACTGCTTCTTTTACGCCACGTAGGATGATATATGATTGTTATGTAGGATGTCGTTAATTAGTTCCGTGTGTTGTTATTGGGTTGCTATAATTGGATTATTCACAGCATTTAATTAATTATTCAATACAAATCTTTCACATTCTCTTTTAATTTGAGATTTACATTCCTCTTTAATTTGATAAAATACAACATATCTTTTTACATTTATAAATTCAATAATACACTTTATAATCCATTAATATTCAACATTCATTCATCATATTAATTATATTATAATTCATATTAATATTTAGTACCCTTCACATTCAATTAAACAAAATATCAAACATAATAACAAAAAAAAGTTTTTTTATAAAATGTAATATCATTTAACATTTAATATAAATCTGAAAATTTTAAACTCATCAATAACAATAAAACATTTAAATCAAATAATCATAACCAATAACATGCAAACACTTACTAAAAAATATAAAAGTATTAATTAGAATAATCCCATTACATTGAACAAACACGAACAGTTGTTGTATATTAATATCATCTATATATACTTAATGACATCTAAAGCTATATAAAGTAGAGAATTCAACAATCCATAACCTTCAAATATTTCTTTTATTTCACACAGATACCATACAAATGGAAGACAAAAGGCCAACTATTGTCAATCTAAAATCCAAACAAACATCAACTGATTACTCTTACATGTCCATTTTTTTATTTTAGCAGGTCAAGCAACAACATCAGATGGTTCGCCTGAACTGGAAGGTATTCTACAAAATCTAAAGTCAGCTGGAAAAACTCAACACGCTAGAGTGATGAACAGAGGTATAATGAATGCTTTGTTAGAAATAACAAGCTCAACCGTGCATGAATATTCGATTTACGGAAACTGAATCCCTGATTATTGCCAAAGAAAAGGAACTTGGTATTCCTCAAGAAAAAAATAGAAATATATATAAACAGTTCTATTATCAATAAAACGATAAAAGATTCACAGTATATTGCTCCCACTGAATGATGATACCAGAAGCTAATATAAATACTGTTTATTCTAGTTAACGCTAATAAATTATTAAATGTTATATTAACAAAATGAATACCCAAACACAACTGATTAATGTTTCCAATAATTTTTTAATTGTATAGTTATATGACTTAAAGAAACTTAATTAAATAAAAAAATAAAAATAAAATTTTTGGACTTTCACGTTAAAAAAAAAAAAAAAGTATGATTCAAAATTCCTGAAACCAAATTTTTTTCCACCTTTTATTTCCAGTGCTCATTATATCAACCATCTAATAACATCCTTCAACAATACGTCTAAAGCCAAAAATAACGGTTCAAGTTCAACCTATTTATATTTAAACTGCAAATTCAGATAATTTTTACTTCATGGTTTCAATTACCAGTAATAATTTCTCAAAATAATATTTAAATATATTCACTAAATCTAACTATTATTCACAATCTCTTATATTGATATTCTACATAGTACATTTAATCTGAACATAATAATATTCATCACCCTTCAGTTATCACAACAATTTTGTGGAAATATGCACTAACTATGTTCATAAAATGTAACTATTTAGAGAAACAGTCTCTTGCTTCTACCTTTTTGCATTTTGTTGTTCTCTATAACATAACAAAATACAATTTGAATATACACAATACTAATTTTGTTCTACTTTAAAAACTTTATTCGCAATGGCAGAAGCATCAAGAACAACAACACGGTAATAAACATGAACATATATCTTATATTATGTCATAATATTCTAATATGTGTGTGCATGATTTACAGATGAAGCAACATCATTCCAACCACAAAATGAGATCAAAGAAATTCTCAAATATGTTAACGAGTAATACTATGTACATTACCAAATTGTACTAATCCAGTACTAACAATTGAAATTTTGAAATTTTTTTTTTTTTTTTAGTTTTTGGGGGAATGATGTGGCAATAAAGAGGGCTGCCAGTCAGTTTGTACTTGGGTTAGTATGGTTTTGGTTAGTGCACATAGCATTATTCTATGTAACACTAGCATGGACGATCTCGACGATGCCGCCAAAAATTGAAAGATATTATCCATGGTCATTAGAGATAATGAGTCCAACCATGGATATTATCTCTGATTTAACTCGACGCGAGTTTTTGGTGCTGCTAAAGAGGTTAACTACAGATAAGACAGCAAAATAATTAGAAAAACACTATGTATATAGTTTTCCTTTTACATCTGTATCAATCATAATTAAAATAAAAGTATATAGTGTTCATTCCTGCTGAATTACAAACTGACCATTTCAATCTTCCATCACTTGCAATTTATCAAATTAAAAGAGGATGTGAAAGATCTGTATTGCATACATTATTGACTGCATGTGAATCATCCATATTTTATCAACACCAATAAGCAACAAATACGGGGACCAATTAACGACATCCTAAATGGCAATCATACAACGATTCTAAGTAATCTTTAAACATAAAACCGATTAAAAAAAAAAAAGGAACAAAACAAAATGTTCTATTATAATCATATTTGACATATTTTTTTGTGAAACATAATTGTTTACAATTTCTTAAAATATAAAAATTCATAATAAAATAAAGAATATAATAAATAAACCCGCGCAATGTGCCATCTAGTTATTTAATTTTGTAGTTCCATTTCGCTTGACTAGATGCTTGTGAAAGCCATGGAGGGTAGTACGTAGTGGTACTGAGGGCAATTTTCGTTCAACATGTGAAAACGTATGCAGGTTCTCGATCAAATAAGGAAATGTTATGGCTAGTGGAGGCATTGGTTATTTCATTATGTTATATTTCTACTTCATGGTTGCAATATTGTAAATTAAATTTTTTGACTTATAGCGAGATACAAACTCTAAACTGTATTATTTAACTATACTGGAATCAACAAAGTACCAAAAAAAAAAGAAAAGATAAGTTACCAAAAGTTACACCGAATTTGTAACGAATCGTGACAAAATCTACCGTTATTAATATTAACTGATAATAAATCAAGTCAGAATTTGTCAATCATCGGTGCACACCCTTCGATAACTGTAGCATACTCAAAAAAAAATCCACATTACTTTTGATATTGCCAACTCAACACTCCAAATATTTAACTGAATAAATGAATGATTGAGAAAATATATATAATATATATATATATATATATATATATATATATTATATATATAATTTTTTAAGTCAAGGAGGGTCAATGACCCTCAATCAATGTACCAAAAAAAAAAAAAATCCACGTTACTTTGTATTGCACTCAACTACTCCAAATATTGAACGGACTAAATGAATGATTGAGAAAATCTATATATATGAATTTTAAAATTTTTTAAAGTGAAGGAGGGTAACGACCTCTACCCTCCCTTGGCCCCTGACTAGACCACCACTTTACATGATCACATTCTCTCTATTAATTGATTAAGATAATTATTCAATTAAGGGAACATTCCAAGTGGATTATTCCAAATCAAAGATTAATAGATGGTATTATGAAAATAATTTGAATTACAATAATTAATTACTATATATATATTATACAAGTTTGGATTAGTATCCCAATGGTTAAGTAAGAAAGGATAGGTTGATGTCTCCATAAAAGATGGGCACATTCCCGCCCCGGTCGAACACAGTAGGGATTCCCCGAATAGTATGGAAAGGGCCCGGGTGGGCATAAAAGCAATCTCCAAGGTTAATCTCTCCCCACCCCAAAATGTTCCATCCCAACCCTGCCCTAGCCCAACCACAGCTATATATATTTGTGTGTGTGTGTGTGTAACCCACGTAGTCCTTTCCATGGGGAGTTTGTCTTCTTCACTGACTCCTTAGACATTTTTCTCTTTTACGTTTTTTCTGGTTTCTAAGTAATCTCTACAGAAGGAAGAATTGTAGAAAGCTTTCTTCTTTCTCTTAGGAAGTGTATGTGTATGTGCAAGGGCAAATCCAGAAATTTTTGTTAGGGTGAGCCAAAATAAAAGTATAATTGCCCATGTATTTTTTTTTAAATCGAGCTTGTGTATGTGTGTGTGCTTGCTAAGGTCACTCTTTTTGAAGCAAGATGAAGGTCCATTAATGGATAAGAGCATTAAGGAATAAAAAAAAAAAATTAATTTAAAAAAAAAATAAGCTGTTGGAAAATGGAAGTGACAACATATTTTTGTTTCTTGGATTGTAAAGGGATGGGCACATTCTCGCCCCACCTGAACAAGGGTGGGATTTCCCGAATAGATCGGGACGGGCCCAGGCCCAAGCATAAAAGCAATCCCCGAGGTAACTCTCCCTGCGCCCAGCTATATTAATAATTATCACTTAATAATTAATGTTTTACATTATTTATTAATCCAATTCAATGTGATTATAATAATATATCTTTTCCACCATGCAAAAACTCCTCCCTTTAGCCTACATGCGACCAGTTTCACCCTTCTCCCCTCTAAGATCTCTATATATTCAAAAAAAAAAAAAAAACCTATCTACTTTGGCCATCCAATCCAAAAATTCCTCAATATTTAAATTTCCTCTAAAGCAAAGGATATCTACCTTTAATCTGAATTCGTTGGATTCTCTGTCACCATACTGATTTCTGCCATACCCCATTTTCCTTTCAGGTTCTTCATAATAACCATCTTCCTCATCTAACTCTTCCACATAAATTGGCTGTCTACATCTATTTGCAAAAGCAGGTTTGCCAATAGGATGTCCGTGAACGACATCATCTTTGGTACATTGCCTTTCGTCATTCTTATTTTTGTTGGCTTCTACGCTTAAAGCATCAAGTCGATCTGCAATTTCTTCGAAGCATGGTTCAAAGCGTCGTTCCAAATGCTGGAATCTGATATCTATTCGTTGCTCCAAAGCTCTCAATGCCACCCCTTACGAAGTCTCAACTCCCTGATCTTCGTCATGAGAACCGTCGCCGCCTGCAACTTCATCACCTACCAATAGATCAGATGAATTTTGCCTGCTTTGATACCAACTGATGCAGCGAGTTAGCATGATAAAACAAGATTAGCACTCGACTACACTTTTAGCACTGATAACACAAGTCTCAATCCAGAAACTTAAACCTTAAAATCTGAAGTAAAATCAAAATAATTTATTGAGTAACATCCAAAATGAAAAATACGTTTATATAGGGTGACAACCAACTCCTAATAACAAAAGGAAACAAAATCTCAATTAATTAAAACAAGAAAACCCAAAATAAAATGGTAAAAAATTCAAAAACAGCCTTAAAACATGCCAAAATAGTGGATTTTGACCTTAAAAACAACCTCCAGCTGGCTGAAATTAGTTGTCAAGTCAACCGGTTTGAAATAAGTTTTCTAACGGTATCTTATAGATCCTATAACACTTCTCAGATTAAAAGTTACTACCTTTTAAATGAGACATGCTCATTTAGAACCTATAGACTTTAGGCATAGACTTTTAATATTCAGTCCGCTTAATGAATTCATCCACCTTAATGTCAAATCCATTGATGGGAAATTCTAGAAAAACTGCAGAGGAAGGATTAATCTATTCAACGATATGACGTCATTCCTTTATCTCCAAATAGTGGGTTAATTGGATGGGTCCCAAACGGTGACACTCTGCACCACCTTATTCGAGAGTATAGGGATGCCAGAAAGGTTAGATGAAATTCATTATATATTCTATTGGACCAAATAAAGTCAAAAAGTTTCTATGCATGCGGTTGTGATTCAGTGGGTGGTGGAGTTTCAATGGCAACTGTATCCCTTTAATGTTATCTTCATGGTTACAGCACCTTAAAACAAATAAATGCTAAGCTTTGCTCCAGATTATGACCATTTGCCTATCATTGCTAGTGGAACTATTTGAATATGCTCTGCACAATACAAGGAAATGCCCTTGCTAGGGTATGTGTTCTTCCGGAACTGTGATATGTATTGTTCTTTGTGTTACTCGATCATCTTTCACTGGATTTCAAGGCATTAAATCTTGTTTCTTATAAGTTCTTTGGTTAAAAGTCGCACTTCGGAGGATGGTTAGAGAGGAGAACAAATTAATAGAAGTTTAGCAGTCATGAGAATGGTATGCGTTTGCTCCTCATTTCTTTCTCCTTTTTCTCGTGATTGTCTGTTTTGAAATTTTTGCACAAGTTAGTCTTTAACGATCTGGGAACCAAGCTGATTAGTCTTTAACTTTTTCGGATACATCTAGAGTAAATCAACTTTTTTAAGTGTTGTAGCACTCAGCAAAAAGTATAATTGCCACTTCATTTAGTTTTCTCTAAACTCTAACACAGCTCTAAACTCTTTCGCAAAAAAGCAAGAACCCTAACACAGCTTTAAACTCTTTCTCAAGAACAAAAACTCGATCAATCTGCAGAGCGAGAGAACTATGTTTGCTTATATACCGTTACCAGGTTATGGCGAGACAGCAGCCGCTGGATCAAAGTAAGATGAATGGCCAGGATTGAGTCACTCAACATTAAAACCACAGCGTCTCATTTAAAGTAATACGGCACCGTTTCAGTCTTCACATTTACAATATGTTATATAATACTGAAGCAAACTGCTTCTTTACGCCACGTAGATTGATATATGATGTTATGTAGATGTCGTTAATTAGTTCACGGTGTTTGTTGTTTATTGGGCTTGCTATAATATGGATTATTCACATGCATTTAATTAATATATTCAATACAAATCTTTCACATTCCTCTTTTAATTTGATATTTCACATTCCTCTTTTATTTGATAAAATACAACATATCTTTTTACATTTATAAATTCAATAATACACTTTATTAATCCATTAATATTCAACATTCATTCATCCATATTAATTTATTATTAATTCATAATATATTTTAGTACCCCCCCCTTCACATTCAATTAAACAAAAATCAAACATAATAACAAAAAATGTTTTTTATAAAATGTAATATCATTTAACATTTAATATAAATCTGAAAATTTTAAACTCATCAAATACAAATAAAACATTTAAATCAAATAATCATAACCAATAACATGCAACACACTTACTAAAATATCAAAAGTCATATTAATTAGAATAATCCAATTACATTGAACATAACACGAACAGTTGTTGTAATATATTAATTATCATATAATTTACTTATGACATCTAAAGCTATATAAAGTAGAGAATTCAACAATCCATACACCTTCAAATATTTCTTTTATTTACACAGATACCATTAACAAATGGAAGACAAAAGCCACTATTGTCAATCTAAAATCCAAACAAACCAACTGATTACTCTACATGTCCATTTTTTTTATTTTTAGCAGGTCAAGCAACAACATCAGATGGTTCGCCTGAACTGAAGGTATTCTACAAAATCTTAAAGTCACGCTGGAAAAACTCAACACTGCTAGAGTGATGAACAGAGGTATATGAATGCTTTGTTAGAAATAACAAGCTCAACCGTGCATGAATATTCGATTTACGGAAACGAATCCCTGATTATTGCCAAGAAAAGGACCTTGGTATTCCTCAAGGAAAATAGAAACTATATTATAACAGTTCTATTATCAATAAAATCGATAAAAGATTCACAGTATTTGCTCCCACTGAATGATGATACCAGAGCTAATATATACTGTTTATTCTAGTTAACGCATAATAATTATTAAATGTTATATTAACATGAATACCCAAACACAACTGATTTGTTTCCAATAATTTTTTTAATTGTATAGTTATATGACTTAAAGAAACTTAATTAAAATAAAAAAATAAAAAAAATTTTTTTGGACTTTCACGTTAAAAAAAAAAAAAGTATGATTCAAAATTCCTGAAAACCCAAAGTTTTTTCCACCTTTTAATTTCCAGTGCTCTTTATATCAACCATCATAATAACATCCTTCAACATTACGTCTAATAGCCAAAATAACGGTTCAAGTTCAACCTATTTATATTTAAACTGCAAATTCAGATAATTTTTTACTTCATGTTTCAATTACCAGTAATAATTTCTCAAATAATATTTTAAATATATTCACTAAATCTAACTATTTATCACATCTCTTAATTATTGATATTCTACATATGTACATTTAATCTGAACATAATAATATTCATCACACCTTCAGTTATCACAACAATTTTGTGGAAATTATGCACTAACTATGTTCAATAAATGTAACTATTTAAGAAACGTCTCTTGCTATTCTACCTTTTTGCATTTTGTTGTTCCTATATAACATAACAAAATACAATTTGAAATATCACACAATACTAATTTTGTTCTACTTTAAAACTTTATTCGCAATGGCAGAACATCAAAACAACAACACGGTAATAACATTGAACCATATATCTTATATTTAATGTCATATATCTATTCTATATGTGTGTGCATGATTTACGATGAAGCACATCATTCCAACCAAAAATGAGATCAAAGAAATTCTCAATATGTTAACGATAATACTAGTACATTAACCAATTGTACTAATCCAGTACTAACAATTGAAATTTTGAAATTTTTTTTTTTTTTTTTTTAGTTTTTTGGGGAATGATGTGGCAATAAAAGAGGGCTGCCATGTCAGTTTGTACTTGGGTTAGTATGGTTTTGGTTAGTGCACATAGCTTATTCTATGTTAACACTAGCATGGACGATCTCGATGATGCCGCCCAAAAATTGAAAGATATTATCCATGGTCTATTAGAGATAATGAGTCCAACCATGGATATTCTCTGATTTACTCGACGCGAGTTTTTTGCTCTGCTAAAGAGGTTAAACTACAGATAAGACAGCAAAATAATTAGAAAAACACTATGTATATAGTTTTTCCTTTTTACATCTGTTATCAATAACATAATTAAAATAAAAGTATATAGTGTTCAATTCCTGCTGAATTACAAACTGACCATTTCAATCTTCCATCACTTGCAATTTATCAAATTAAAAGGGATTGTGAAAGATCTGTATTGCATACATTAATTGACTGCATGTGATCATCCATATTTTATCAACACCAATAAGCACAAACGGGGACCAATTAACGACATCCTAAATGGCAATCATACAACGATTCTAAGTAATCTTTAAACATAAAACCTGATTAAAAAAAAAAAAGGAACAATAACAAATGTTCTATTATATCAATATTTGACATATTTTTTTGTGAAACAATATTGTTTACAATTTCTTAAAATATAAAAATTCATAATAAATAAAAGGAATATAATAAATAACCCCGCGCAATGTGCCATCTAGTTACTTTATATTTTGTAGGTTCCATTTCGCTTGACTAGAGTGCTTGTGAAAGCCATGGAGGGTAGTAGTAGTGGTACTGAGGGCAATTTTCGTTCAACATGTGAAAACGTATGCAGGTTCTACGATCAAATAAGGATAATGTTATGGCTATGATGGAGGCATTGTTTTTCATTATGTTATATTTCTACTTCATGGTTGCAATATTGTAAATTAATTTTTTGACTTATCGAGATACAAACTCTAAACTGTTTATTTATTTTAACTACACTGGAATCAAACAAGTACAAAAAAAAAAAGGAAAATATAGATTACCAAAAGTTACACCGATTTGTACACCGATGCTGACAAATCTACGTTGATTATATTAATGATAATAAATCAATGGTCAGAATTTTGTCACATCATTCGGTGCACACCTTCGATAACTACATTATCAAAAAAAATCCACATTACTTTTGATATTGCCACTCAACACTCCAAATATTAACTGAAATAAATGAATGATTGAAAATATATTATATATATATATAATATATATTATATATATATATATTAATTTTTTAAGTCAAGGAGGTCAACTGACCCTCAATCAATGTACCAAAAAAAAAAAAAATCCACGTTCTTTGATATTGCGAACTCAACTACTCCAAATTGAACGGACTAAATGAATGATTGAGAAAATATTATATATGAATTTTAATAATTTTTTAAAGTGAAGGAGGGTCAACTGACCCTCCTTAACCCCCCTTGGCCCCTTGACTAGACCACCACTTTACATGATCACATTCTCTCGTTATATTGATTAAGATAATTATTCAATTAAGGAACATTCCAAGTGGATTATTCCAAATCTAAAGATTAATAATCGGATATTATGAAAATAATTTGAATTACAATAATTATTACTAATTATATTTATACAAGTTTGGATTAGTACTCCCAATGTGTTAAGTAAGAAAGGTAGGTTGATGTCTCCATAAAATGGATGGGCACATTCCCCGCCCGGCTCGAACACAGTAGGGATTCCCCGAATAGATATGGAACGGGCCCGGGTCAGGGCATAAAAGCAATCTCCAAGGTTAATCTCCCCACCCCAAAATGTTCCCATCCCCAACCCTGCCCTAGCCCAACCCACTATATATATATTTGTGTGTGTGTGTGTGTGTAACCCACGTAGTCCTTTCCATGGTGAGTTTGTCCTTCTTCACTGACTTCCTTAGACATTTTTCTCTTTTACGTTTTTTCTGGTTTCTAAGTAATCTCTAAGAAGGAGAATTGTAGAAAGCTTTCTTCTTTCTCTTAGGAAGTGTTGTGTATGTGCAAGGCAAATCCAGAAATTTTTGTTAGGGTAGCCAAAATAAAATTATAATTGCACATGAATATTTTTTTTTTTAAATTCGAGCTGTGTATGTGTGTGTCTTGCTTAAGGTCACTCTTTTTGAGCAGATGAAGGTCCATTAATGGATAAGAGCATTATAGGAATAAAAAAAAAAATTAATTTAAAAAAAAAATAAGCTGTTGGAAAATGGAAGTGACACATATTTTTGTTTCTTGATTGTAAAGGGATGGGCATATTCCTCGCCCCGACCTGAACAAGGGTGGGGATTTCCCGAATAGTCGGGGACGGGCCCAGGCCCAAGCATAAAAGCAATCCCCGAGGTTAATCTCTCCCTGGCCGCCCCCAGCTAATAATTAATAATTACACTTTAATAATTATTGTTTTACATTATTTATTAATCCAATTCAAATGTGATTATAATATATAATTGTGGGACATTGTGTTAAATGATGATTGACTTCAAGTTAAAGATTAACTATAGTTAGTTTTGTAACTACAGTCAGTTAATCATAGTTAAGAAATCTGTATAAAAAGACAAATTCTTCTATTTTCATTAAGTGAAAAGATTAATAAAGTCTTTGTTTTCTTTATGGTATCAGAGCTATGGAAAATTTTCCATCAGATTCTGGCAACCAAACACTGCTTTGTGTCAAGAAAAGCTTCACGCACCCTTTAAACAAATGATGAGACCATTGCGCATCCCATTTCACCTCTGGTTCCACTTCCGTTACTGTTGTCGTAACTTCTTTGTCTCCAACAACCTTACCACCATTACCATCAGCTTCATCAAAAAAATTATGTGTATGGCATCACAAGTACTGTCCGCTGTTTGAGCATTTGATTTGGAGCATTTTCTGACCAGATCTCGATCTCCACCACCAGAAATCATAACCTCTGGTATTGCTTCTAAAGCCCTCACCTGTGTTAATTCTGCCTTTGCTGCCTGGTGTCATCTTGATCAGTTGATTTTAAATTGGCTACTTGCCTCTATTTCTGAAAATTGATGAGGCATGTAAAATGCTCTAATGCATCTGAGATCTGGTTCAACTTAGATAAAGTGAATTTAACTCAGCAAAATCTAATATCATGCATCAGCGTCATCTTCTTCAAACTACTACAAAAGGCTTAATGTCTGTCCGTGACTATATTCAGAAAATGAAAGATGTTGTTGATATGCTTTCCGCTTTAGGAACAGGCTCTCTGATTCTGAACTCATTCTCTACATTCTTAGTGGCCTTGGCCCTGAGTTTGATGCTTTTGTGGTAAATTTAACCCCTCTCACTTCTTGGTGTGAATCTTTTATGTTAGAAGAAGCTCAATTTGAACTTCAAGCCTATGAGAACAGACTTGCTCATCAAACTTCGCCTACTCTATGATCTTCAAAGCTCGAATGACCTTTAGCAGCTTTTATGCAGCAACAAATTAGTCTCTCTCTGGTGGTGTTTCACAACAGTTTGCTCCTCAATATCCTGGCCATCAAGTTGTCTCTAATAATGGCCAGGTTGGGCAAAATGGTTCTGGTCGTGGCAAACCTATTGCCAACTACGTGGTAAAACTAGCCATGTTGTCATGCAGTGTTTCACCGATTTGACTAAGCTTCCAGTCTAAACTTGTTCGAACTGCTTTGCCACCATTGTCGTTTCAATCACCTTTCCCTGCTGGTCCACGTAATGGTCCTTAAGCATTTGTTGTGTTAGAGTCATGAAAGTGACTCTACTTTGGTGATAAAAAGACCCTATGTGTAATTGAATTGAAGTTATATTGAGACAATTAAGAGAAATTATGAATTTATGTTTAAATCATATTTTGAGTTTTTCTTACTAATTTGGCATGTTTGGATTGAAATTTGAGATTGTGTAAGTTGATATTAGGATGTGATTTATTTTCTAGGGTTGATGTTGTCTCATTTATGCCATTAGGTTCAAATTGTCATAATCTTGGGGTTGATTTGTCACTTTGAACTGCAGGGACCAAAGTGATATTTGTATTTTGTTCTATAAAAAGAAGATGAAAAGTCGCGTACAGGGGAGGCTATTCACCCAGTTTTCCGGCGAGCTCCGCGCCACCTTCTCTCCCTCCGAGACGATTCATCTCCCCATGCACGTCCGTCATCAGCCACCGCAAACCGCCACCGTGAAACCACACACCGCGACGATTCGTCTTCACCACGGTGACGTTTCGTCTTCCAGGTGAGATTTCACCATTTTTGGTGACGTTCCAGCTCCCCAAGAGTCGACTTCACTCCCCACGCTGGATCTACACTTCCCAAGCTTCAGCATCCGCGAAAACCTGCCAAATCCGCGATTTGTCGCCGCGCCTCTTCATCTTCCAGCCCAATCCTGCTCATTTCTGGCAACTTCTACCTCCCCAGACCTGATCTAAACTCCCCATCACCAAAGCTTTCCATCGGTATCTTCGGATCCCATTTCCGCCACCATTTTTTCGGAAACCCGCGAAAAATTAATGTTTTCTGCGATGGCGGCTGTTCGATTCCGGGCTGTCCGTGGGTTGTTTTTGCCCCTTCTTCAATCATATCGTTGTCGGTTACCTCCCTCCGCCATGATCAGCTCCGTTTCCACTTTTCAGCCTCCATCATCACCACCATGAGCGGCTAAGTTCCGTTGTCCGTTACGGTGTAGGCGAGATCGAGATTGACTCCATTGATCTCCCATCCAGCTCTCGACTAGTTGGATGAGCCGAATTGGATATATTGTTAAGTTTCTTGTATTCAGATTATATTTGTTTTGTTTCAGTTTGTTTGCGATGCTTTAATATTATTCTGATGCTCGACGTGTTGAATTGATAATGTCCATTGAGAACGTTATTGATTTATAACTTTTGCCATTGAATGTCGGTTTAAGATTATCGTTTGAGATATTGAATGTTGATTATGACTTTAAATTGCTTCGGCACTGATTAAATCAAGTTGTAGTAGCGTTTAATATCATTTCTACTAGGAATGCATTTATTGTGTAATTAGTTATTGGATGATACAGGTTGATAGGTTGTCTTGTTATGTTGTACCAACTAGTGTGGTTTAAGGTGTAGCATTTTTGGTTAGTCAATGATAGTCTTAACCAATCGATCTGTAACTAAGACGACGGAGACAAGATAGATTATGCCTGATTGCCGGGAGATATTTCTATTGATTTGCCTAGCCTTGTAGGATTAGGAAATTGAAGAGCGAGGAGAGGAATTGTGAGAGTTGGTCTTGAGTCAAACTGAACCCGTAGCGACAAGCTTAATATTGTTTTTTGTTAGCAATTTTTGATGCTTTTAATTTCCTGAAGTATTAGTTTCCTAGTTTTAATCAATCATTCTGTCAATTTCTCTTTCTTAACTCAAATTACATTAGGTCGTTATTCTTGCTCTCGTGGATTCGACCCTGCTTACCGTAACTACGGTATTTAGGTTTAATTTTGTGACCGTGACGACCAGTCCAACGTTGCTCCCTAATGCTACTCCCTTTCCTTCTGAATCTTCATCAGCACCAGTTTATCCAACTTATCATCGTTATCAACAACCTTATCAGCACAATTCTTTACATACTCTCACACTTATCAGCCAGCACACAATCTTATCAACCACCCTCTTCATCATATCACCAAGTGCCTAATACTCCACTACCTTTCATGCTACACTAGCTACTGTTTTGAAAATTTCTGGTACTAGGTAGTGGTGCCTCTGATCATATCACCTCTGAGTGCACAACAACTTTTAGCTCATGGCAACTACATAGGATTGAAAGTTGGTTGTAAGTAATGGTAGTTTACTTGATATTGTAGGCATTGATCTAGGTTCTTATCTTGCACTTACTCTGTGATGTCTTAGTCTTACAAGAGTATTAGTTATTCCTAAGATTACTAAAATCTTATTGGATTTCTTGCCTTGTTCAAGATAATCCTATTGTAGTTGAATTCTCATCTGGTTCTTGTCGTATTAAGCACAAGAGAACCCAGCCATTCTTCTCCCAAGGATATCTAAGATGGACTGTATTTCCTAGGTCTCCCTGGAATCTTGCCTCATATAGCTCTCTCCTCACCTCCCACCGTTCACATCACAACTTCACCCACCATTGTTGGCATAAGCTTCTACCTCATGCTTCATCCTGCAATTCACTTGTGTATCAGTCTTATTCTTTGATAATAAATGGTGTTCTTCGGCTTCAAATAATGATAATATTGTTGCTGCTTGTGTATCTCTCTCACATTTACATGGTAATAAGATTAGTGATTGTGGCATCAAGATTGGGCCATCCTCATCTTCATGATGTTTTATCTCAGTTTGATAAACCAGTAGCTGCATCTACTTCATTTTGTGCCTCTTGTCGGTTTGGTAAAAATTCAAACTACTTTTCCAAGCTCACTTCACAAGAATATACAACCTTTAGATCTTGTCCATTCGGATATTTGGGGACCAGCACTTATTGCTTTTGTTGAAGGTTATAAATACTATGTTCATTTTGTGGATGATTTCAGTAATTTTACTTGGATTTATTCTTTAAAGGCTAAGTCTGAGACAAAATTGGCTTTTATGGAATTCCATGTTATGGTTGAGTGTCAATTCAGTACATCCTTGAAATATTTGCAAACAGATTCTGGTAGGGAGTACCAAGCTCTTTTCCCTCATTTAAAACAACATGGTATTCTTTTTCGCTTGTCCTGTCCATATACACATCAGCAGAATGGCAAGGCAGAGAGAAAGCATCGGCACTTGGTTGAAATTAGCTTAATATTACTGGCTCAGGCTTCTATGCCACTCAAATACTGGTAGAATGCCTTTCAGACTTCAGTATTTCTTATCAATCATCTACCTACTGTTACCTTAAATCACATGTCTCCCCTTGAGGTTCTATTTCACTAAAAAACAAACTACTCCTTTTTGAAAGTATTTGGATGTGCCTGCAACCCTTATCTTCACCCCTATAATCATCATAAGTTTGATTTTCATACTTCTCGCTGTGTTTTTATTGGCTATAGTCTCTTTCATAACGAATATAAGTGTTTTCATTCATCTGGCAGGGTCTATATAGTCAAAACTATTTCATTTAATGAACACTATTTTCCTTTTTCTAACTCTTTTCCTAATCCCAGTCCTACATTAAACATGGCTTCTTTTACTGAAACATGTTCTGCATCTGTCTCCTTTTGGCCTATTGTCACTTCTTTTCCATATACAAAGACACCTGCAACTACTATTTCTACTCCTTCCCATACGTCACTTACCAAGAACTTTGTGTCTTCATCTCTATCCATTACACCTACTGTACTAGCCGCTTTCTACTTAAATACTCATAAAACATGTACATAATAAAATACACATAAGGTAGTATAAAATGTTGGGCCCAAATTTTTCTTTTATTAAATATATACATTCTTTAAATACAAAAAGATGTATCATGTACAAAACATCAAAAAAAGGTGGACAGTGTAGCCATTTCCCTTCGCTTGCCGACGCCCATCCGACCGTGTCTTCACCTAGATCTTGCAAAACATAAAAAACAACGGGGTGAGCACAACTAATGCTCAGTAAGTAAATCTTCTACTCATCTATCCCCGTAACTCTTTCTCTCTAATTCTTTCCTTACAGTTCTCATTTACTCTCTCTTTATACTTCTCAGTACTTTCTCTTTCTCATAACTCTTTTTACTAACTCTCTCTAATAGTCACAGCCTCATCTTACCGGAGGCACGGCCGGGACTCGCTCCCACTCTACGTGACTTCTACTCATTCTAGCCGATCGGACTTGGTTATGCATGGATTCGGAACCCTTGGCCATGTGAGTATATAATCTCTCTCTCGGGTACTCTCGGGTATAGCCCTCATCCGCATGCACTCTCACGGGCTACACCACTTTTCTCTCTCTCATACTCATGCCGCTCTCTCAATGCGGCGTACATGCGGGAAACTCTACCCATTACTCACGGGTTCCCCATCGCATAACCTACTCTAATCCTCTTTTCTCCTTCGTCTCTAGTGCTCATTCTCTCTTTCTCTCTCTTTACTCTTAAGAGCTTATACTTAAATTCTCTACTATGTCTCACACTCTCTTAAGTGCATAAGAAAAATGTGTATGGACAACTCATGCTCACTAATGCACTTATGAAATGCCAAATCAATTTGCATCAAAACAGTCATTCTGCACAGGTCGCACTAAAAAGGGAAAACTTGCGTTATACCAATCAGATTGCTACGGTTTTGTCTCGTTTTAAAGCTTAAAAAGGGCTACAACTTTAATGTTTGGTCTCAGTCCAGTTCAATCCGTAAGTGCCCAAATCCTTAGAAAGTCACGGCTAGGACAGGGCAGATTTCACCTAGGCATTTCCTCAAACAACTTATGTGCATACCAAAGCTCTACTTATCTATAACCTACTCTTCTCTTTAATCACCAAAATGAGGAAAACTCACTCATACAATCATAATTCCTGCCAAGAAAAACACTCCCAAAAATATTCATACACAACTCCTCCAACTTCAACTCAATTTCACTCTCTCCACACATTAAAAACACTTCTCAAATTTAATCAACCCAACAATAGGACTAGCACACATCTCATCTCCATTTTCAGTAGGTATAACATAACATACATAGTTAAATAAATCTCTACTCAAAGCTTATTCAAACTCAACTTGGTTGGATTTATTTACCTTGTGAAAGGGACTTCTCTACACTTTTCCTTTCCTTTGTTGTCTTGTCCCTCTCTCCAACTCAAACAACAACAAGAACAATACAACCAAATAGACTTCACTATAACTATAAGCAAACTCACATCTAACATGGATCCTTACCTTAGGATGCTTTAGATGAAACTCTACTCAAAATTACCCAAAGCTCTCTAAACTCCTTAGAATCTTGGAAGATGGATGAGAAATTGAGAGAAATTAGACAATGGAAGAGGCGGTGGAAATGAATGAATAAAGGGTTTCTCTACACTTTAACTCTTTTTAGCTCATATTATAAGCATCATTTCCCATTTTGCCCTTGTCCTCCTTAGAAATTCCTCCATATCCTTTGATTCTTTGCAAATACACCCTTATTCCAACACATTCTCTACTTAATCCTTACATTTTACTCCCCACTATTCCTACAATTAGGGGTAGAATGGTCATTATGACCCAAAGAAGAATTATCTAGAAAACTTAAGAAACTTTTATATGCTCGTCGCCGCGGTGAAACTTTCTGTCGCCCCGCAAACAGGCAAACCTACCCGTGGGTGTAGCTCCTCCTCGCCGCGACGAAGCTTCTTCTTCGCCCCGGCGAAGATTGGATTTCAAACTTCACCAAAACTCAACCAATCTCAAGGCAACCATTCACCAACTCAACATACCATATCAATTAAAGACTCACCACCAACCATGACAACATACAAACTCAATTGAAACTGAATCAATGAACTTTTAATTAATACAGCAAATCTAAGTACGTACCTCAAGCGGGGCGTTACACCTACTCTCTCACATGCATCACTTAATGAGTCTCCTATTGCCTCATCTACCGTACCACTACCTCATATGTGTTATCCCCTCCTTTTCAACATCAAATGATCTACCCCCACGTAACTCTTCTCCTTTAGAAGTCCCTTTTTTACATTGAAATATATTCCCCCTCCCGCTGTTCAAAGATTCATGCATGACAAAAGATCTCAAACAGCTCATGTCCTTTCTCTGCGGCAGCCTTGTTTGCTTCCACTTGTATAAATCCCCATGAGCCAACTTTAGTTTCCAAAGCGCTTGCTTTCCCTCACTGGTTCCTGCTATGACACAATTTGATGCACTCAGAGTAATCACTTGGACTTTAGTTCCTCGTTCTCTGATATGCATGTTGTTTCTAATAAATGGGTGTTCAAAGTTAAATATAATGCAGATGATTAGTTAAGATGCAAGGCTCGTCTTGTTGCTAAAGGATTCCAACAGCAACCTGGTCTTGATTTTGTTGAAACTTTCAGCCATGTTGTGAAACCTGTTACTGTGCATGTGATCTTTACCTTGGTTGTAACTCATCACAGGATATTCAGCAACTTGACGTCAATAACGCCTTTCTTAATGGCGATTTGTAGAAGTCATTTTATGCATCAACCGGCTGACTTTTTTGATCCGAATCATCCTAGTTATGTTTGCAGATTTCCAAGGCATTGTTGGTTTAAAACAGGCCCCCATGTAGTTTGACAAACTCAAACTTGCCTTACTTGAATGGGGTTTTCGGAATTAGTGTCTGACACTAGTCTATTTTTATTTCTCAAACTCTACTCATGTTATCTTCTTGTTGATCTACATGGATGATATCTTGGTCACTGGTGATGATCCTCAACTCATTTCGCAGCTTATCTCTGATCTAATGGTTAAGTTTTCACTTAAAACTCTCGGTTCTCTAAGTTATTTTTTGGGCTTGAGGCTTACTGTGATGAGTCAAGTCTTTACCTGACTCAGCTAAATAATTAAGGATTTAGTTTGAAAAACTAATCTCTCTAAAGCTCATGTTGTCCTACTCCCTAGTTTTCTCATTGTAAGTTGGCCTTGAATGACAGTGAGTTATTCAGTGAGCCTTCTGTATATCGTAGCACCATTGGCTCTCTTCAGTACCTAACCATTACTAGGCCTGATATTGCCTTCACTGTCAACAATTAGCCAATATTTACAGGCTCCTATGGTTCTGCATTGGCAAGCTTGTAAACGCCAATTCGTTGCCTTAAAGGTTCTCTCATTTTGGCTTACATCTCCAGGCTACTATTCCTCTCATGATTGAAAGATATTCTAATGCGATTGGGCTAGTAATCTTGATGATCGTAGCTCTACTAGCGTTTATGTATTTACCTTGATGGCATATAGTTTCAATGAGCATAAAAAGCACAGTTGTTGCTCGCTCCTTTGCTGAATCTGAATATCGCTCCCTTGCTCAAGCTGTTCTAAAGTCCTTTGGCTGCAACAGTTGTTTCAGCAGCTTGGTGTTTCTTTAATGCATTCCACACCAGTTCTTTGTTGTGATAATGTCAGCGCCGCCTCACTTGCTTCTAATCCTGTTCAACATGCTGGCATAGAACATTTGATCTTCATTTTATCCGTGAAAAAATTGCCACAAAAGCCTTAGCAGTTCATTATATTTCTTCTACTCATCAACTTGCTGATATCTTTACCAAGCCTCTGCCCATTACTTAGTTTTGGTCGCAGCAAGCTTAAAGCTTCTCCTCTGTTTCGCTTGAGGGAGGAGATGACTAGTTGAATGAAGTTGCATTTCTTTTTGTTGAATGAAGTACTGTTGCGTTTCTTTTATTCTAACTGCTGCATTTTCTGTAAGATGTTTGTTGTTTTGTGTTGTTGTTTGTTGTTGCATTTTCTGCATTTCTCTTTGCAGTTGCACCTGTTTCTGGAAGTTTTTTTCAGAATGAAGCTTCTACTTTACGGGTTGCTACTACTACATCAGTTTTACTTTATTCCTTAAGCAAGCTAAGACAAACCTTTTTCTTCATCATGCCCTGCTTAGCTTGAGGGAGGATGTTATTGATGAATTGACTTCAAAGTCAAGATTAACTAGAGTTAGCTTTGTAACTACAGTCAGTTAATCAATTAAAAATTCTGTATAAAAAGACAACACACTGTCTATTTCATTAAGTGAAAAGATTAATAAAGTCTTTCTCTTCATAACAGAATTTTGTTTTCTTTACATTGAGTGAAATCATATATCAAATGGATAGTAAATAATAATAGAGAAATTGTCTATTGTATATAATAACTAAATTGCATATATAAATTAAATATACAAACCATTATAAATATTTTTAATACATAATAAATATGACTGTATGTATATGTATCATTTGATATATATAATATATATGTTATATATGTATAATGTAATACATATGTATAAGTATCACATGTATTATCATAATATGTCATTATCTGTAATCATATGTTAATACATAATATTATGTTTATATGTATAATAAATCATTTGATATTTTATTCATTATATAATCAATAATCATTATAAATATTTGTTTCCTTGATTATACCACCTAA
This sequence comes from Pistacia vera, assembly GCF_008641045.1. Taxonomy (NCBI): domain Eukaryota; kingdom Viridiplantae; phylum Streptophyta; class Magnoliopsida; order Sapindales; family Anacardiaceae; genus Pistacia; species Pistacia vera. The sequence continues at coordinate 83,041 of NW_022196374.1, forward strand.
AATTAAATTATTAATCAAATTAGATTGAAAATTAACTTGAACCAATAAAACTATATTTTTAATACATAATATTTGAGATAACAAAACCCAACTCAGCCGAACATGCAAAATCTAGAAAAAGTGTCGTCGATTTTCAAACACACTAAGGATTTTTATGGTGAAATACCTTTACAAAGCTTAAGTGAGGAAAGAATCAGCGTCATCATCTATTTTGAGAAAGGGAGGTGTCGTGTCATCGATTTCAGCGAGGGAGAGAGATGTCATCGTCATCGATTTCCAACAAGAGAGTGTCGTCGTCATCGATTTCAAAGAGTGGAGTTGAGATTTCAAGAGTATTGAGTTGAGAGCGGAGTTCGATTTCGAGATTTGAGGATTGAGTTGCGTAAAAAAAAAAAAAAAAAAAAAAATAATCTAGGTTTTTTTCTTTCGAAATAGTAGACAGTTTACCAACGGTCCGTTGGACGTGATGGGTGTCCTTGTTCATTCGGTTAAATAAGGGGTTCAAGCGGACTATTAATTAATGGTTGGTTTTATATTACTCAAACCGGACAATGACCAGGTCTCAGTCAAACTGGTTGGACTGGCTAGTCCAGGTTTTGAAACAATGATAAAACACCTTCATTTGTTTGACTATCAATTCAATTAACTATATCAATTAATTAAAGAGTTTTAGTTTACCTGTTGAACTCTTACAAAATCTCGATATCAATCCCACAAGCCCCTTTATTTAAAGTGGACTAAACCGTTTATTCAAGCAACCTGTAAGCAAAGTAACTTGCAAAAAAAAATTTCAATTCTCTCTTTTTTTTTTTTTAAGTTTTATCATCGCTTTTTTGCAAATGAAAACCCTAGTAATTTGTTGTTTATATTTGATGAGTATATCATAGTATCAAGCAAAGCAACAATGGGGTAGCAACGAAGAGTAGCATAACAACAAATAAGGATAAAGATAGCGAAAGAGTAAAGTGGTCTCCACGAATGGATAAAATAGTAGATGCCCAAGAAAAGAAGAAAGATTTAGATGTAGAAATCAATGATGTCTTTACGGCAAAGTAAGACGAGTAGGTTGCCTGTTTTTAAAGAGGTTTACTCTGATGAGCAATGCTAGTTTTACAAAGACAAATACAAAGGGCATACAAAACAATCCCCACTCTTGATTTTCATGATTTCTCCCTCTCTCTCTTTTCCCTTTTTTTTTTATTTTTTTCTTCTGTTGACATCATTTGTAGCCCTCTTTGTATGGGTCTTTATAAGGATAGCATTTTTCTACTCTGATTACTAAAAGTATTCCTTCAATTTACAATTTTCTAGGCCTTGTATGGAAAAAAACAAGTGAGGCAGGCCGACCCGTTTGACAGAAGCTTGCTATGAAAGTAATGTTGAGTGATTTTTTCTTATTAAAATAGAATTATGTAGTTCTTTTTTTCTTCTTTTTTTTTTTTTTTTATTTATGATGGGATATTCGGACAGTTTACGTACACCTCAACTAATTTGTTAAATCCTGAAACTACCAATTGGGTAAGAGTTTTAATGACTACTCCTATTAACAACCAAGAGTGATGACGTAATGTTCTTTTTAACTCTAAGCATGCCTGCCTGCTCTAGACCACCACTTTACATTATCACATTCCTTCATTATATTGATTAAGATATTATTCAATTAAGAACATTCAGGTGGATTATTCCAAATATAAAGATTAATAGATAGGATATTATGAGATTACTTGAATTACAATAATTAATTACTAATTATATATTAGAAAGTTTGGATTAGTATTCCCACGTTGAGTAAGAAAAGATAGATTGATGTCTCCATGAAAGTGGGATGGCCACATTCCCCACCCCGACCCGAATGAGGCAGGGATACCTTGAATAGATCGGGGATGGGACAGGGATGAGGTTAATCTCTTCCCGCCTTGGCCCGGCTAAAATATATATATATATATCACTTTAATAATGAATTGTTTTACATTAAATAGATCAAATTCAAATGATTATAAAATAATTGTTGGAACATTGAGTGAAACCATATACAAATGTAATAAAGTAATTATAGAAAACTGTCTATTATAAATATAATAAGCCAATATATCATATAAATTGAATATAATAATCATTATAAATATTTTTTACATAATAAATATAACATATGTGTATATGTATCATTTTATATACATAATATCAGGGGCGATCCAAAGTGTATTAAGGGCCCACCCTTAATTTTTAAAACAAAATTAATACATTATTCCATTTAGTTTGACTTTGGCCCACCCTAATTTATTGTCAAATATTAAAAATTGTGGCCCACTCTCAATTTAGAAATAAAAATTTTGTTTGGCCCACCCTAATAAGATTTCTGGATCCGCCCCTGCATCATTATAATAATATGCTATATTATCATAAATCATATGTTATACATAGTATATATGTTATATATGTATATGAATCATTTGATATTTTGATTCATTATAATAAATTTAATCATAAATATTTGTTCCTTTATAAGCTCTAAAATTACATTTATTTAATCAAATTAAGATTAAAAATCTAACTTGAGTAAACTTATTTTAATACATAAACTATATTTTTAATACATATATATTTGGTATATTTCTTCATGTAATACATTATTATCAGTCATTATTATCTTTTTAAAGTTATTATTTCTCTCATGCAAATTGATCAATTATAATTATAAAGTTTTGATTAAAATTTTAAAATCGAAGTGAAGATTTTAGTGAATTTGCGTAACAAAACGGGATTTCTTATCCTGAAATAACACAAAAGTCTAACATATAATCCAATTCTCAAAACCTTAGGGAATCCATTCAATTTAATTAAAAATTTCAGACTTTGAATACATGACTTTCGTATCTAAACCCTAGTACCATCCTTCTGTCATCAGAATTAGCCTACTGTAACTGACTTTCGTATTATGACTTTAATTTTTTTTTCGTTTTTCCAATGATATATTAATTAGATAAATATATAAACTCAATATTCGGGAAATTCAGAGATTCTCCAATCCCTGTTTGGGCTTCGGGCAGGGACCAAATCCTTTGGGCTTTTGGGCGATCAAATCTTTTTGGAGCTCAAAAATAGTTTCCACTCTCACACTCACCATTCATATCTAGATGAATACACAAAAACTTTTTTTTTTTAATCGGGGTGTTTAGGTTGACTAATACCTCGAGTCTTGAAGTTATCGATTAGATAAATCTCATAACACTCTTATGATCAATCGAGAGAATTGATTTAAGATCTCTAAAGTAATACACCAAAAGTCCATCACCCAGTTTGAATACACAAACTTACAAGACGTTTGGGAAACCAACCTCTTACCTGTGTGGAGAGGAATCAAAGGAGGAAGTAAAAAGTTCATAATTTTACAGGCAGAATTTTAACTTTCTAGAGAAAACAAAATTAATATATTAGCTGGTGCCCGCATTCGGCATGTTGTACTTGAATATTGATTTTGGTAGAGGGCAGCATATGGTACATCCTCCTCCTCGTCGTCCTGTATTAAAGTACAATAATCTTCATTAATTAATGTTAATTTTACACTAATTAAATTTAATATAATCTCATTATTTGTCTCTTCTTCTATCTCGCTGGACATGTCCTTAATGCATGGCATGGTTTTATAATACAAAATATTATGTCACATGCAAGAGCCAACAAGACTCTGTAACTATGACATCTCATAATTGGCATTTCATTTCATATGTCCACTTTGACATCATCATCATCATCATATTGTAAAAACACCTTCATTTGTTTGACTATCAATTCAATTATATACACGTCTTTTTTTTCAATTTCTTTTTTATTATATGGAAAATATAAAATCGTCTGAGGTAAAAGGTTTCTTTTCCTATCCATTTTCTTGAAAGTAAACACATTTTTTTATCCGAGGTTTAACAAAATCTCTAAGGTGAAATCTTTTGTTGTATTTATTCTATTTTTTTCTTTTTAAATTAACATTATTAATGACTGTTAAAAGTAATAAAAAATAGTAAATAGGGAAATAGGTTTTGTAAATGAGGTTGTGAAGAGTCTAAAGATAGTCTTAAAAATAATTTTAGACTTCAAAATTAATCGGAAAAAGTAAAAAATTATCAATTTAAACATTGTTAACGTGAACTTTTTTTCTAACATAAGTCCATCTTTTATTATAAAAAGCATCAAATACATTTTAACGTACTAATATGCATCACACTACAATAAAAAATTAAGAATATGTTAAAATAAAAAAAATAAAAAAACGCTTTAAAGATGAACATTTAAAATAAATACAAGAGTACCAACCAAAAATTTCCCAAAAACCTCAGGCGGGGGAATATGTCGTTTTCTCATTCTTAAAAACCAAACACAAACGAAAGCATTTGCGGCTAATGGGACAGAGGTGAGGTCATTTGCGTCACTTCAAATTAAAATGAAGGCGTCACATCTCATCAATGCTATTATCAGTATAGAGGAATCTGGACTTTGGGAGGCTGCCTGGCCCACTCCAATCAACATGTGACCTTTGAGGATGGATGGACGGACCAGATTTTAAGGCCCAACACAACGGCTATGGTAGAACACTCTCGAAACATCCAGCCGTTTCCACATTTTTGAACACGTGGAATTCTTTGGTTGGTCGATAGAGACCCATGATAAAGGTTTGACATTGAGAGTTGCAGTATTTTGTGGCGTTAATTTTACAAATAATCCCAGCATTAAATGTGAAATATATTTGTTTTTTTATATAATTTTTTTAAAAATAACAAGAATTTTTGTATGAATAAAACTTAATAAGGATAAATTTAATGATATACTTGTATTCAAAATGAATTTTATTATTGAATTCATAATTAATTAGCCCAATTAATTATAATATTTAAATCTCAATTAAATAGATGATATTTAGATAATTAGTAATGAAAAGTTGCATACTGTAGCCTTTGCTTTCTTAAACGATTAGTTATCATCCAAAGTAGAGGTGGAAAAGCAACCTGCCCAACCCGACCCAGCCCACGGTAGGTTACTGATAATGGCGGGTCGATTCTGACCCACCTGGTAACATTGGCTGGCCCAACCCAGACCGACAACCCTAACCCGCCGGGTTAGGTCGTGGGTTAACCCGCTTTTTGATTTTTTATTTTGTTTAAGTTTAAATATTTAATTAACTTTTCAAATGAATAATTAACAATTTATAAATGAATAAATGTAATTGTTTTTAGTTAATTGTTAATTTCTTTTCAAATATCAATAATTAAATTAATTTTTTTTTTTGGTTAACATTCCAAATATTAATTCAATTTTAATACATTAAAATTGTAATATAAGAATAATCAAATTTATTCATTTATCAAAAAATAAAATAAGAAATTATAATAATTATTGCCTCGTTAAAAACCTCACCAAGAAAAACCCAATAGGACAAAAACTTGGTAAGAAAAAAAGAGTGCAATAATTAACAATTAATTTACAAGTTACAATTTACAAAACAACTAATTTTGGGGTTCACTAGGACCTCCCTCATCTATATCATTTATATTACAAAATTGAAATGATTCTATTAAAGTATCGTCGACAATCTCGTATTGACCTTGATGGTGCGACCGTTCCCGATCTCGAAGACATGTGAGGACTTCAATCATTTGTGGTGAAAGTTTAGTCCTCCTTTCATTTAAAATTCTTTCACTTGCACTAAATGTTTGTTCGGATGAAACGGTTGAGACAGGAACAGCGAAAACATCCAAGGCAAGTCTTGATAATACCGGAAAAATACATTTTTTGGCTCTTCAATAGTCTAAGAGATCAAAGTTGGCTCTCTATTGTGGATCTACTGGTAACATTTCAAGGGTTGCCAAATATTGTTGAAACTCATTACTCTACGACTGCACGGAAGACAGTACATTAGTTGTTGTTGTTGGTGGAGCTTCTAAAGAGGAGGTTGTGCTTCAGATTCGGGTCCTCTTCGGCCTATTTAGTGCACTCCAAGAGTAGAAGTCTTCATTTGCATATTCTCATGCAGCTTCCCTGGATGTTTCGCCTCTTTGCGGGTTCCCATACCTGTTTTCATACTGGAAATATACTTCGAAAAGTGTATTTTTTACTCTCCTATTTGATTGGCATATACTTCAGTTTGTAAATTTTCCCATAAATTGTCAAAACCATTTTCTAAACTTGCTAATTTAATTTTAGGATCAAATATAGCACCTAAACAATAAAGAAAATGAATGGGTTCCCAATATTTAAAAAAAAAAAGTTTACGTTGCCTTTGTTGGTGCATTTAAAATTACATTGTCTTTGTTTTTTATAAATAACTCAGAAATTTTTATAATTGTATATATTACTAATGGACTAGTAGGATAATACACACCAGAAAGTTGTAAAGTGGATTGGTAAAAAATTTTAAGAAAATAATGAAATACTTTAGTTATTTGCCAATCATTTTGTACCAAATAATGAAGACCCCTATTATTTGCTACAAAATAACTAATTATATTAGCATAAGGTAAACATGAATCAAGCATTAAATAAGTACTATTCCATCTAACAGGTATGTCTAATGCAAAAGTTCTAGGAGACATATTTGATTTTATACAAGCNATTAATTAAAGAGTTTTAGTTTCCCTGTTGAACTCTTACAAAATCTCGATATCAAATCCAACAAAGCCCCTTTAGTTAAAGTGGACATAAACCCTTTATTCAAGCAACTTGTAAGCAAGGTAACTTTGCAAAAAAAACAATTTCAATTCTTTTTTTTTTTTTTTTTAAGTTTTATCATCGCTTATTTGCAAATGAAAACCCTAGTAATTTGTTGTTTATATTTGATGAGTATATCATAGTATCAAGCAAAGCAACAATGGTGGAGCAAACGAAGAGTAGCATAACAACAAATAAGGATAAAGATAGCGAAAGAGCAAAGTGGTCTCCACGAATGGATAAAATAGTAGGGATGCCCAAGAATGAGAAGAAGAAGAAGGATTTAGATGTAGAAATCAATGATGTTCTTTACGGCAAAGTAAAGACGAGTAGGTTGCCTGTTTTTAAAGAGGTTTACTCTGTTGAGCAATGCTAGTTTTACAAAGACAAATACAAAGGGGGCATACAAAGATAATCCCCACACTTGATTTTCATTATTTCTCCCTCTCTCTCTTGTTCTGTTTTTTCTTTGTTTTTTTCTTCTTGCTAACATCACTTTGTAGCCCTCTTTGTATGGGTCTTTGTAAGGATAGCATTTTTCTACTCTGATTACTAAAAAGTATTCCTTCAATTTACAATATTTGCTAGGCCTTGTATGGAGAAAAAACAAGTGAGGCAAGCCGACCCGTTTGACAGAAGCTTGCTATGAAAGTAATGTTTGATGATTTTTTTCTTNTGGAATCGAGGGAATATTTTGAGGTGTATCGGATTCTGAGAATGGGAAAGCGGGACTATTTGAATATCCTCCTGCATTTATGTTTGTAAAATCAGCGGGACTAGGACTAGGATAGTATTTTCCTTCATTATTGTAATTGATGGGAGAGAAATATCTATCCATTGTAGTTGAAAAAAAAAAATTTGATGTAGAAGAAATAAAAATTAAAGAAAGAGAATTGGAATATGGAATTTGGAATTTGAAAAATTGGAAATATGAATTAAAAATTGTAAAAACTAATAAAAAATAAAGTACGAGCAAAGATAACAAAGAGATTAAGAGAATAAATGAATAATTGAGAGATTAGAGATGAGAGAATATGAGAGAATTTGAGTTGTGAGAAAAATGTGAGAGTTTAGGGCCAATTTATAGGAAAAAATGGGAAAGAAAAATGACGAAAAACACACCTCCAACGGCTATATTTCAAGGGTAAAGGGGCAATTTGAAAAATAAAATAAAATATTTTATTTTTATTTTTTTGGGCCAATCCGCCGAGTTGACAATAGCCAACCCGACGGGTTGACGGGTCTCTTACAAAAGAGACAAAATAGTAACCCGCTGGATTATGGATTGTCATTATGTAACCCGATCCATCCGAGGGTTACTACCGGGTTCAACCCGTTTTTTACCGGGTCAAGTTAGAGTTAACCTACCTAACCTGGCCCAAATGTTTCACTTCTAATCCACAGTTTTCTTAACATAACAGAAACCGATATTTCGCGATAAGTAGCGAAACAAGTGGCCTATGGGTCCACAAGATAGAGCTGACCTGTGGGGACATTGATGTGGACATGCATCGGATAAAGATGAGGCGGGGAAGTGATGGTTGATGCGAGTGCGACAGCAGCAAACGTGACGCTTTTTCCAGCTGGAATCCACGTGATCCTTGATTGATTAGCAGCTCGTTATATTATTTTGCTTAAATTCGAAGGTAAATATATTTATTAGTCACTTAAATTTAATTGTTAAAAGGTTAATATATATTTTTAAGGTTAAATTAAAGAGATTATTGAATTTCCTTTAGCGAGTGATTTTAGATAAAATAGGAATTTATATATTTAATGTTAAACAAAAAGACAGGAAGGTGCCAAAAACATAAGAAAATGAATATTGGTTACAAAGTAATTGAATGAATTGTACCGTTGAAGGGATAAAGCCAATTCAATTAAACTAAAAAAACAGAATTGGAATGAACAACTGTCAATCTCACTCACTTTCTTCATAGAGTAATGCTACAGTTATCGACGAGTGTGCACCGAATTTATGTACCGAATGATATGATAAAATCCTGACCGTTGATTCATTATAAGTTAATATTAATCAACGATCATGATTTTGTTACGTCATTTGGTGCACAATTTCGGTATACACTTTTTGGTAACTCTATTATTTTTCTTCTTCATATCATCAAATCTTCTCATACTTTTAACTTTTTCTCCAATTTTGATTTCATCATTATGTATTTCAATATTTGAAACTGAGATTAAATCTTTATACGTTTATTATAAATACTTTTACAACAATGATTGGATTAGAGCAATGACCGATAATATGTGGTAAAAATGAAAGTAATTAAAAATAATAATAAATGTGCAACATGAAAAATAATCGAAGGGAGAGTAATTAAGGAAATGGAATAGAGTGGGCATTAATAAATTGTTTGCATAATTAGTGGTATATGGGTTAGGTAGGGGGACCCTTTTTGGTTTAAATTTATTTTGTAATGTTAATGTATTTTGCAAACTATCTCTAGATGGTCGAATTGTTCGATAAAGATTCTTAGATGTATTATTAAAGAGGTCCTAAGTTTGAATCTCTCTTCGATTGCTATTCGACCGATAGTCACTAAAGTTTCTATTGGATCGGTAATTCAAATGTTCCGAAAGATTAATTAAACTATGCGTAAATGACTAAAACACCATTGGTAAAAAAAAAAAAATAAATAAATAAACTGTTTGTATGCATGCATGGGAGCGTGGCACAATGAATGATAATTAACCTCGTCACATTCTTTGTTTTTAAATAAAGATTAATTACCGTATATATACATATCATTAATTCATTGAGAACCCAACTAAAACAAACTGGAAAGGATGTATGATTAAATATGATAAAGCGAAGGAGATGGAGATAGAACTAATCAGACAGAGAGAGAGACAAACAGAAAACACAGGTGGAGAATATATATATTGTTATGCCTGGGAAAGCAAGGGCTGACGTGGAAAGTCACGTGATGAAGAGTGACCTGCTCCCGTCAGAATAATAAGCGCACGTCAGGCCTGCCAAACGATATGGAGCTCCCACGTGTCCATTTCCTTGCAATAAATCGTGTGAAATCAGCTTGGAAAGAGGGCAATGGGACGTAAAGCCGGATTATGTCCTGACACTCACACCAACCCATGGATTTAATCATGATTACACGCCTTCAGCTTGATATAAAAAGAAGGAAACCCCTTTATTAAGGGGATTCGACCATTTTTACACTTGAACACACACACACTCTCTCTCTCTCTCTCTCTCTCTCTTGCAGAACTTTGTATTTACTTTTCCTAATCATTTGTAAGTCAGTCCACTGCTGCGACCTGACCCACATTACTAATACAAATCAGTGGACGTAGGACTTGCTACCTTAGCATCCAAACCACTTTAAAAAGCCTTCATTGCATTCATTTCGCATTTTCTATCCATAATCACGTGTGTCTCTTGACCAATCAACGTTACATACGTGTCGATTAGTTGGTGTAAGAATCACCCATCAACACACACACACACACACACACACACACACACACACACATATATATATATCATTTGTAAGTCAGTCCGCTGCTGCGACCTGACCCACATTACTAATACAAATCAGTGGACGTAGGACTTGCTACCTTAGTATCCGAACCACTTTAAAAAGCCTTCATTGCATTCATTTCGCATTTTCTATCCATAATCACGTGTGTCTCTTGACCAATCAACGTTACATACGTGTCGATTAGTTGGTGTAAAAATCACCCATCAACACACACACACACACACACACACACACACATATATATATATATATATATTGCCGGAAAAAAGAAAAAGTTAAGAGAGATGAGCGAGAAAAGACAGGATATAACGGTTGTATTCTGTGAGTGAGTATGAATAGTTGGTTGCCAGGCTGACATTTTGAAGATGATTAGCTCTCACATGGTCTCGCTGTATTCTTCCCCTTTCTCTTGGTCCCATCCCTCCACTCTTTTCTTTTACAGCATTTCCATTTTTACATGAAATTTTGATAAACCCTAAACTTAAACAGTGTGTGTTATCTTCTTCTATACTGTAAGTTAAAAAGATTGAGATGATTATCATCTTTTACATCAAATTTTGATAAGACTTTTACTCAAATTCTGTAAGTTTTGAGCCTTTAAAGCTACTCTAAAAAGAGATATTAATATTACAATCCAAGAAACAAAAATATGTTGTCACTTTCATTTTCCAACAACCTTTTTTCTTTTAAATTAATAAAATAATACTTTTATTCCAACAATCTCCTTGGCTTACCCATAAATAGACCTTCATCCTGCTTTAAAAAGAGTGAGCTTAGAGCAAGACGCACATACAGATACACCTCCTAAGAGAAAGAAGAAAGCTTCCTACAGTTCTTCCTTCTGTAGAGATTACCTAGAAACCAGAAAATAATAAAAGAGAAAAATGTCTAAGGAAGTCAGTGAAGAAGGCCAAACTCACCATCGAAAGGACTATGTGAATCCACCACCAGCTCCTCTCCTTGACCTTGGTGAGATCAAGCTCTGGTCTTTCTACAGAGCTCTTATAGCTGAGTTTGTCGCCACTCTCCTCTTCCTTTACGTTACCGTTGCCACCGTTATCGGCCACAAGAAACAACATGACGCATGTGATGGAGTTGGCCTTTTGGGTATTGCATGGGCCTTTGGTGGCATGATCTTCGTTCTTGTTTACTGCACTGCTGGTATTTCTGGTAAGAACCCATCTGGGTTTTTCTTTAAAGGCTAAAGATTTTTTTTTTTTTTTTAATGGGGGTTTTTTTTGTTTTTGTTTCAGGTGGTCACATTAACCCTGCAGTTACATTTGGGTTGTTCTTGGCCAGGAAGGTGTCTCTAATCAGGGCTTTGGCCTACATAATCGCTCAGTGTTTGGGAGCCATTTGCGGTGTTGGGTTGGTGAAGGCTTTCATGAAGCATGAATACAACTCTCTTGGCGGCGGTGCAAACACCGTAGCTCCCGGCTACAGCAAGGGCACGGCTTTGGGTGCTGAAATTATTGGCACCTTTGGCTTGTCTACACTGTCTTCTCCGCCACTGACCCCAAGAGAAGCGCCTGTGACTCTCACGTTCCTGTATGCCCTCTTCCTCTCCACACTTTTCTCATGCCTTAGTTTTTTTTCCATTAAGTTATGTATTAGTTGATTTTCCATTAAGATATGTATGTCATATTGGTGTGTTGTAATTGTAGGTTTTGGCCCCACTCCCAATAGGGTTTACGAGATGAAAATAGAACGGGGAGGATGTCTAAATTAAAAAGAAAGAGAGGTAAAAAATATTGTATTAGTAGTTACCTATGTCTTTAGATTATGACAAGTTAAACTAGCTGACTAAATCTATGTTTTTCAGTTGCTTCTCTATCTACAGATCTTGATTCTAATATTCTAATTACTAATGCAGGACAATACAATCTTGTGTTTTGAATCTGACAACATACATTCAAACATTCAGTTTGTTATATTTTAAAAAAGTAATGTTATTTCATTACATTGTAAAAATAAAGGTGTCGACCTTTGCCGATCTATTTTTTACGTTGCAACTGTTTTTGAATATTGTCATGACCTTTTTTTTATTATTTTCATTCCTAGGTCAGACATTGAAAAAACAAAAGAAATCTTTATCAGAGACAAATGGAGGTTCATCATCTCGCTCAACAAAAAGAGGTGACAAATGTAATAATAATTTTTTTAAATACTTATATAAATATCAATGAGATATTTAATTATTGTTTTTGCCTTTTGGTTAAGCTCTTCTATTATATAATTTGTTGCATGGTATAGTATTCATTCTAATATTATTATTTTAAAACTCAGGTGAGATCTAAAAAACAAAAACAATGTGTACCAAACATAGAGAGGGGTTCAACAAGTTCTTCAAATGCTTTTGTAAATGTAAATGAGTTATGCGAGGAAAATAGAACAGAGAAGATGTCTAAATTAAAAAGGCAAAGAGGTAAAAAATATAATATTAATGGTTATCTATGTTTTTTAGATTATGATAAATTACATTGGATGACTAAATCTATGTTTTTCAGTTGCTTCTCCATGTGCAGATCCGGATTCTAATATTTGAATTACTTAAGCAGAACAACACAATCATGAGTTTTGAATCTAACAACATACATTTAAACATTCAATTTGTTATATTTTTAAAACATAATGTTATTTCATTATATTGTAAAAATAAAGGTGTGGAACTTTGCCGACCCATTTATAGCATTGCAAGTGTTGTTGAATATTGTGACGATCTTTTTTTTTTATTTTCATTTCCAGGTCAAAGATTGAAAAAACAAAAGAAATCTTTATTAGAGACAAATAGAGTTTCAAAATCTCGCTCAACAGAAAGAGGTAACAAATGTCATTTGTTAGTTAGACATACTTAATTTGTGACTCAAATATTAAAGTTACTTGGAAAAAAAATATATGTCATTGTAAGTTTCCAAATTAACAGGATACATGTAAGTATTAACTTTATTACTTTCTAAAATATTACATTATTTCTTTGCACAGTGGAAAAAGACTCTTGGAACTTTGGTAAACCATCCTACAAGTGCATTCATTGTGGATCAGTCATGTGGTACGAAGAGCGAACTGTTAAAAACCAAGAACCAGCCATCCCTTTTGTTTTCATTATGTTGTATGGATGGCAAAGTTCAGTTACCATTATTGAAAAAGTCGCCAGAACCATTAAAAAGTTTACTAGATGTGGGCACTGGTAATAAGGGGATTAGTTTTAGAAGCAAAATAAGAATATACAATTCATTGTTCTCATTTACATCGATGGGAGGGCATGTTGACCATGAGATTAACCAAGGTGGTGGTCCATATGTTTTCAAACTTTGCGGACAGAATTACCACCGAATAGGATCATTACTTCCACTTGAAGGAAGGAAACCTCAGTTTGCACAACTTTATATTTATGACACAGAGTATGAAACCAATCATAGATTAAATTCTATACGAGATAATAGAGTCGATGATACTGTTGATAGGGAATTAGTGCAAGAATTGCAATTGATGTTTGATGCGAACAATGAATTGGTTAAGAGTTTTTATTCTGTCAGGGACCATATGCATTGGAATGTTATTAGAAATATGCATTTGTGGTTGAAAATGAAAAGGGAAAAAGATGGAAGACAATACAATTTACCAACTGCATCTGAAATTGCGAGTTTAATTATTGGTGATATTGGAATTTTAGAAGCTGCAAAAGATATCATTGTTCATCATTCAAAAAATGGTCTTCAAAGAATTTTTGACTTGCATCCAAGCTTTATGGCATTAAGTTATCCAATATTATTCCCATATGGAGAAAATGGATACATAATTGACATTAACCGTAAAGAGTCACTTGACAAAAAGTCTTCAAAGAGAAACAGGATGACCATGAGAGAATATTATGCATTTCGGTTGCAGTATAGATTACATGAAGGGCATATTCTGATGAGATCAGGTTGATTATTACAGCAATATATTGTGGATGCATATATGGCTATTGAAGAGCAAAGATTTCATTGGATTATGGATTAGAAACAATCAGAAAAAATTTAGGAGCGATCTGTACAGCAGGTTGATGGATGCCATTTCAAAACATGATGTTAATGCACAACATCTAGGGAAATCTACGTTTCTCCCTTCGTCTCATACTGGTAGTCCCTAATATCTTGTTCAGAATTATCAAGATGCAATGGCGATTTACAGATGTTTTGGATATCCAGATTTTTTTTTACCTTCACCTGTAATCCCAAGTGGCTAGAGATACAATATCTACAGAATTGTATTGGAGAATGTGATCAAGAAAGTAGAGTAACTATAGTTTGCAGAGTTTTTGAGATCAAATTGCTTGAGCTAATGTGAGAGATAAAACAAGGTGAATATTTTGGTGAAACAGTAGCAAGTAAGTAATCCAATGAATAATATTTCTATCTTCTTTAAAAAAATCTAATTCATTGATAATTTATGATATGAAATTATATTATATGAACTGTTGTTGAACACGTTATAATTGTTTCTGTCAGTTATCTACACTATCGAGTTCCAAAAGAGAGGTCTCCCACATGCCCATATATTGGTTTTTCTACATTCCGAATATAAGAATCCTTCAGCATCCAAAATAGATGAAATAGTTTTTGCTAAAATACCACATAAGGAAATTGATCTTGTTGCCTTTGCAGCTATCGAGAATCACATGATTCACGGTCCATGCGGTGATGTTAACAAGAATTCACCATGTATGGAGAGAGGAAAATATAAAAAAACATTTTCCAAAGAAATTTGTCAGTGAAACATGTGTGGATGAAAATGGATATCCAATGTATAGAAGACAGAATAATAGAGCATTTGTTGAGAAAAAGGGAATCAAACTGGATAACCGTTTTGTTGTTTCTTATAATAGGAATCTTTTGGTTAAGTTTGATGCTCACATAAATATTGAAATATGCAATCAGCATAGATCAATCAAATATCTATTCAAGTATGTCAACAAAGGATCGGACAGAACGAGAGTTTCTATGGAAGTTGATAACAGTGGTCAACAGAACAATCAATACGAGATTTTATAGAACAAAGATGAAATAAAGGCATATCTGGTCTGCAGGTATGTACAAAATATATCAAATATAATGTTTTTATATTGTTTGTTCATGTTTGTTATAAATATAACATTAATTGATTCAATTGAAAACATTACAGATATATCTCTTATATGGAAGCTTGCTGGAGAATATTTCAGTTTGACATGTATTATAGAGAACCGGTTGTCGAAAGATTGCTATTCCACTTAGAGAATGAACAAACAGTTATTTTCGATCCAAATAAGTGTTTGGTTAAACTTTTGGAAAGCAAGGTTGTTACACAAATGAAATTGACTGAATGGATGAAGTGTAATCAACATACACATTTGCAAGATCATTGACTTATCCTAATTTTCCAAGCAAATGGGTTTGGAAGGATACAGAAAGAAAATGGTCCCCACGAAAAAAATCAAGGTGTATTGGTAGGGTGTATTTTGCATTTCCAGGTAGCGGTGAGAAATATTATTTGTGAATGCTTCTAAACTTAGTAAGAGGAGCAACATCATTTAAAGATATTCGAACTGTCAACAGAGAAATATTCAGTACATTCAAAAATGCATGTTATGCATTAGGATTGCTGGATGATGATAAAGAGTGGAATGATTGCTTGGATGAAGCATCAACATGGGCTACCGGAAGACAGTTAAGATAACTTTTTGTAACTATTCTTGTATATAATGAAGTGGTGAGTCCAAGAGACTTGTGGAGAGAAAATGCAAAACTATAAAACCCCTCCCTAGCTGGGTATTTCCTAAGTATCCCCTGGCCATTGAGAACCTAAAAAACGCACGCCTAGGAAGAAGTTTATTTTAAAATCCTATTTAAAGAATAAACCTGTAGTTTAAAAACATTTTTTTTTAATTTTTAAACTATAATAAGTTCATTGTACAAGTCAAATAATATAGTTTCCTTTCTTGGAGTAAATTATGAAATCCATAGTAATAATCACTAGAACATACACACTTTTACAAATTTTAGTAGCAATTTGATTTCCTTTATTAACACAAACATATATACTCTATTATAGAACATAGACATATTTACTACATTATGAGATATGAACATGATTACTACAGTAAATACTGACAAAACCATTCAATAGTCATATTAAAACATCCCTTCATGTTCATAGCGTCCCTCGGAATCCTTTCCCAGCTTCATGCCTTAATCCTTACCTACAAAACATTTTAAAACATTTCATGGGGTGAGCGCTAATTGCTTAGTAAGGGAATACGGCCATTTATAAACTATTAAGGTTCATTATACAAGTATATTACTCAAGACCTTACCTATCTACAAGACATGACCTTCATTCATTGACATTAACAAATTCATAAAACATGTCATAC
The DNA here is from genome assembly GCF_008641045.1 of Pistacia vera. Classification (NCBI taxonomy): domain Eukaryota; kingdom Viridiplantae; phylum Streptophyta; class Magnoliopsida; order Sapindales; family Anacardiaceae; genus Pistacia; species Pistacia vera. The sequence goes on from NW_022196374.1 coordinate 99,652, forward strand.
ACTTTGAACTTTACTCATAAACATAAGTCATAACATAACCATCATAATATAACATAGAACATATATGACTTATGCAATATTCATAAACATGGCACGCTTATTTATTTTGTCTTTATACTTGATGTTTTCATTGTCTTTATTATCCGATCGGATTCATTTGAACCATTACCTTGTCCTTGGGCATCACCTTAAAGGACTCATGGTTCCCACAAAGATTCCATTCCTCTGATCTAGGTTTATACCTCAACAGCCTCATGGAATTCATTCTTTAACATTTCATAAATTCGTTCATAATTCGTTCATGAGTCAACTAAATAAGCTATATGCATTACCATTATGTATGGAAACATATGGGATAACATCTCCCATGCTCAATCATACTATTCATTCATTTAACATGTAACCTTGGCCAATTACACAACTCATCAATCAATTTAGCAAAACTCCATGACATAAATATTCTCCTATCAAATTCATTCAATTTCTCATACAACACAATGAATTTAAACAGTAAGACTATTCAGTGGATTAATAGAATTTATAGAAAAAAAAAAAAAAGATGGGAATTTCTATTAAGGAGGTGGATGCCCTATTGTTCCTCACTTTTCAAGCAATGTTTTCCTCATCTTCCAATTCGAATTAATTTTTGGCTAAAACATAAAAGTTTTAGTATATTTATCAACTTTTTAATATTTCAAGAATTAGCTCAATCAGACTTGTATAACTTCAGTTATGACCAATTTAGTGAAGCATGTACAGTATAAGTCTTAAATAGCCAAATCCGAATTCTATTCATTTTTAAACATGTCACCTTCATTTGCACATTCGTAGTATTTGCCATATCATTCTAAGCATAAAAGGCCATAAAAGACCTCCCTTTTTATAGAAACTCAAAAAGTGCCAAAAACATCGTATAACTACAAATCTCTTAATTGGCATAATCATCCTCCATATGCACACATACACCAATCAACACACACATTTACACCATCCATAACCAAAACATAGCATCGCACTCAAATTAACATAATAAATGTAAGTTTCATCAACCCTAGGGTTATCAATTGTAGTGTAACACCCACTTGAAATACGTAGCCACTGTTTAAGGTATGGCCTAAAGGATAATGAAGTGCCCCTAAATGAGTTTGTATATTGTTCATGTGTTTTTGGTTGGCTTTGGTTGAGTTTATGTTTTGGGTTTGGTTGAGTGTTTACCATGGAATTGATCAAGACTTAGCAAATTTTGGAGTTTCAGTCTTCGCCGGGGTGAGGGAGAAGCTTCGCCGCGGCGACTTTGGTTCGTGTTGGCGGTGTTGGTTCTGGAATGTTTCGCCGGGGCGACAGAAAGTTCTTCGCCGCAGCGACGAGCAGCAGAAAAGTTCCTTGAAGTTCTAGAGAATTTCCATAGGGGTAAAAGACCTTTCTATCTAATTAGCAGGAAAAGTGGGGAGTAAATGTAAGGAAATTTCATGGAGAATAGTGTAAAATGGGGGTGAGTGTAAAGAATTAAAGGATAAAGGTGGAAATTTCAAGAAAGAGTAAGGGCAAAATGGGAAAGAGTGGATATTATACGAGCTAATAGGGTTGAATTCTCTAAACCATCATTTTTTTACCCATTGCCACCGCCTCTTCATCTCCCATTTTCTCTCAATTTCTCACTCAATTTTCTAAGGGATTTTTGAGAGTTTGAGTTGGATTTTGAAAAGAAGTGATCCTAAGCAAGAAGAGTTAAGAATCCCTACTAGAAATGAGTTTTATTTATGTGGGTTAAGTTCTTACTAAGTTTATGCTTAGGAAATAAGGGAAAGCTATGATCCAACAAGAGTAGAGAGCTTTAGGGGAGAATACTCAAGTATGAGGTAAGTAAATCCAACTCAAGCTAAAGTTTAAGAAATTCTTAAGTAGAGATTTATTTATGCATGTAATATGATGCTTGTTGAGAAAATTGAGTAGAGATATTGTCTACTGTTGAGAAATTGAGTTGAGAAGAGTATTTATATTGTGTTTGTTGGATATTTCCTTTATGGGAAGGTGTTATGAGTAATAGTTTGAGATGAAGTGGAGGAGATTGGTACATATTTGGGAGGTGTTTTTCTATGGTAGGGATTATACCTGGAAGGGAATTTACTTCCAATTTTGGATGGTTAAGAGAGAAATAGAGTTGTAGTTAGAGAAGGAGTTTTTATATGCACATGAGTTGTTTGATGAAAGCCTAAGTGAAATCTGCCCTGTCACTACCGTGACTTTCTAAGTGATTTTTGGGCATGTAAAGATTTAACTGGGCTGAGACCGAAACATCAAAGTTGTAGCCCTGTTTTTAAGCTTTAAAACGAGATAAAAACCGTAGCAATCCGAGGTGTATAACACAAGTTATGGCCTTTTTAGTGTGACCTGTGCAGAATGACGAGTTTGGAGCAACATTGCATTTGGATTCAAAGTGCATTAATGAGTATGAACATCCATCTGCATTAATTGTGCATTGAGAAGTAGCTCGAGAAGAATATAGATGTTGAGTATCAGCTACCTTGTGAGTACTAGCTTAAGAGTAGAGAATTTTGAGTATAAGTCTACTATGAGTAATGTTTGAGTGAGAAAGAGTAGAGAATGTTAAGAATAGCAACTCTTAAGAGTAAAGAGAATGAGAATACTCTGATAGTAAAGAGAAAAGTTGAGAAAGAGTAGAGAATTACTCTAAGAGTTAAGCTACATATGATGGGTAGCTAGAGAAAGAGTAGAGACTTGTGCACAAGAGTTAAAGAAGAGATAGAGTAAGTTGTGCGATGGGGAACCTGTGAGTGACGAGTAGAGTCACGAGAGTGGGTGCTTTGTGATCCCCAGCTGTGCCTCCGGAGATGAGGCCGTGACCGTCACGCAGAGTGGAACACAAGGTTCCAGCCGTGCTCCGGTAAGATGGGCCGTGACATTGAGAGGGAGAGAGATTGTACACTCAAATGGTCAAAGGTTCCGAATCCATGCATGACTAAATCCGATCGGTAGCGAAATGAATGGAAGTCACGTAGAGTGGTACGCCATCCGTGCCTCCGGTCAGATGAGTGCGTGACATTCATGAGTAAGATGAGAAAAGACGAAAATAGAAAGAGCAAAATGGAAAAGCTAAGAGTTAAGTATATTATGAGTACTAGCTTGAGTATGAGTACTGCTTGAGAAAGAGATGAGCAACAATGAGAAGAATAAGAGAGAGATAAGAGCATAGGGTAGGTTATGCGTGGGGAACCCGTGAGTAATGGGTAGAGCATTCCCACTTGTACGCCGCATTGAGAGAGCGGCATGAGGATCAGATAGAGAAGTGGTGTAGCCCGTGAGAGTGCATGCGGATGAGGGCTATACCGAGTACCGAGAGAGAGATTATACACTCACGTAGCCAAAGGTCTGAATCCAGCATAAACAAGTCTGATCGGCTAGAACGAGTAGAGGTCACGTAGAGTTGGAGCGAGTCCCGGCTGTGCCTCCGGTAAGATGAGGCGTGACTACTAAAGAGAGTTAATAGAAAAGAATTATGAAAGAGAAACAGAATGAGAAATGAGATAATAGAAAAATAAAGAATAAGAAAGCTTGAGAAAGCTTGAGAAAGAATGAGATAGAAAAGAGAGAGAGGAGTATGAGAAAGAATGCGAAAGTTGAGTTAGTAAGAATAAAGAGTAGAAGAAAGAAACATGCAGTTCTTTACATTAGTTGCATGTACATCTCATATATGCAGTACCATGAGTTCTTCCATGGTTAGTGAGAGTATAACAGAATGAGAAGAGAACCATGACTTCCTTTATGGTAAGTATGATAGAAATAGAGAGAACCATGATTGTTCTTCATGGTAAGTAAGATAAGAGAAAAAGAACAGAGAAAAAGAAAGAAATAAGAGCAGAACAGAGTTAAAGGAGAAGAAAAGTGTTAGAAAGAAAGAGGAACAGTGAGAAATAGAACAGAAGAACAGTAGAGTAAGGAGAGAACCAAAGAGTGAGTTGCGGGGACAGGTAGTAGAGGATTACTTACTGAGCATTGTTGTGCTCACCCCGTTGTTCTTCTCTGTTTTGCAGGAAATAGGAGTAGTGGTCGGAGGGCGTCGGGAGCGAAGAGCATTGGCACTACTGTCCACCAGCATGATATGTGATTAATTAGAAAGTTTAATACATAGTATTTTGTAGTTGTAAAGAATTATATTTTATGAAAAGAAAAATTTAAGCCCACTATTTTTCCATACGCTATGTATATCTATAATTTATATAGTATGTATTATAAAAAATAGTCTAAAAAGGAGGTGTTACCTGTAGTCATAAGGGGATTTTTTTTCCTACCTTAGTATCAAAGCACAAAGACACTCCTCCTTAGCTCAAAGGTTCACCTTTTACCTTACACACATAATCACTTATGAATTTCTCTTTTAACTAAAAAACACAACCAAACTAGGGTTTTAAAACTCACCTTAAAACTGAAATTGAAGTTCTAAGTGTGGGTGGTGATCTCCTTCCAAATTCAACTTGAAATCCTATGAAAATTTGAGAAGAAATGCTTGGATGAGTGGCTTTTATGGTGGTTTGAGAGTGAAGAGGAAGATGATGCTTTGGGGTGTACAAGGCAACTCTCTCTCTTAAAACCTTGTAACATATTTATTCATTACTACTTTATTATGATTGGTCAATAAAAGTTAGATATAAGGGTCATTTGGCATAAATTTTTCATATAAGGGTGTTTTGGTCATTTCCACCACAACATAATGATTAGCACTCATTTAATGCCATTTGAATTCTTTTAAACACTTGGTAATTAAGAAATCCCATTAGATAAATTACTAATTTACCCTTGGTGCACTTTTATGGATACTTAATTCATATGGATTTGTATGAAAAGACCATTATACCTTTGGTTACCGTTTACGCCATTTAACCATATCAATCAACTTTATGACCATTGTACCCTCATTTCTCTTCAATGACATCACCCCTTACACTTTATAATGGCCACATCTCGAAATGCATGCAAATTGACCATTTTACCCTTCCATTCAAAGGGCATCGGAATAATAACGCAGGGTTTACAATCATCCCTTCTTAAAAGAATTTTTTCCTCGAAATTCAATTGAAGAGGTCTAGATATCTTTTCTTCATATCTTGCTCTACCTCCCATGTCGCTTCTTCTACATTATGATTCCTCCACAGTATTTTAACAAGCGATACTTCCTTATTTCGGAGCTCTTTCATTCTTCTATCTAGAACATGAATTGGACGTTCTTCATAAATTAGTTCATCTTTTACTCCACTTCATTTGCTTGTAATATATGCGAAGGATCACTAACACACTTTCGCAACAGGGAAACATGGAAAACATTATGGATCCGGTCCATACTAGCTGGTAAGGCAAGTCTGTAAGCTACTTTGCCCACTTTCTCTAATACCTCATATGGACCGATATATCTAGGGGCAAGCTTCCCTTTTCTTCCAAACCTCATTACCCTCTTATAAGGAGAGATTTTCACAAACACTTTGTCTCCTACTTAGAACTCTATATCCTTTCTTTTCAGGTTTGCATAGCTCTTCTATCTATCTTGGGCCTACTTCATTCTCTCTCGGACTAACTTTACATCTTCTATCATTTTTTGTGCCATTTCTAGACCAAGAGCTTGAGCTAATGCAATCTTTTCTCCTATTTCGTCCCAATGTAACGGAGATATACATTTCCTTCCATACAAGGCTTCATACGGTGCCATTTTAATGGTTGCTTGATAACTATTGTTATAAGCGAATTCAACTAGAGGGAGAATGTCACACCAATTCAACTTGTGATCCATACAACAAGCCCATAACATATCCTCCAATATTTGATTCGTTCTTTCTGTCTGTCCATCCGTTTGAGGATGATAGGCTGTGCTGAAATTAAGCCTAATACCCAATGCCTTCTGCATGCTACTTCAGAATACTGACATAAATTTCACATCCTTGTCTGAGACAATACTACTAGGTACTCCATGTAATCTTACTATTTCTTTGACATATAATCGGCCTAGCTGATTAGAGGAGATCTTGTCTGTAACTGGAATGAAATGAGCAGCTTTAGTCAATCTCTCTACAATCATCCAAATCGCATTATAGCCCCTTTACACTCTAGGAAGACCTAAAATGAAATCCATAGAAATATCTTCCCATTTCCATGAAGGAATACTAAGGGGCTGCAATAGTCCTAAAGGGCGCTGATGTTCTGCTTTAACTTGTTGGCACACCAAGCATCTGCTAACATACTTAGTTACATCTTTCTTTAACCCGAGCCACTAATAGCTCTTCCTCAAATCCTGATACATCTTTACACTCCCTAGATGAATAGTGTAAAGAGTATTATGTGTGTATCGCCCACATCAAGGTGCGTAGCTTTATTTATGCCCTAATACCTTTAGTTGAATTTTATTAAAGTTATCTTGAACAAGTATGAAGAAAATTCCGTAAACCTTCATTAGGAGTAAAATGGTCTTTTCACTCATAATTAGTTGAAAAAGTGGGGAGTGAAAAGAAATAGAATAACATGGAGAAGATAATAAAAATGAGGGCATTCTTGTAATTGAATAAGGGACATAGATGGAATTTTTAGAAAGTGAAAGGGTAAAATGGGAAAATACACACACACACACACACACACACACACACACACACACATAATATTTTATGATATTAAGAGTTGAAGAAGAGAAACCCTAGCCACTCTACCCTCCATTCAAGCCATTCTCTACCCAAATTCTCTATAATTTCTTTATTGAATTTCCAAGGAAATTCATAGGATTTTGGCTAACTTTTGATAGATTTTCAATCCTAAGCATCCAAAGGTAAGATTCTTGCACCAAGAAGTGAGATTAAATTTTAAAGTTTTGAATTCTTATGGTTATATATGCTTAGGGTTTGAGAAGGAGGGAATTCTACCAAAGAGAGAGTATAGAGTTGGAGTTGCTCAAATTCAAGGTAAGTAAACCTAATTCGAACCTTAATTTGAGCAAGACTTTGCTTAATGAATTTTTTTGCATGTTTGTATGTGATGGTATGAGAGAATTATGGGCTGTTTTTGATGTTTATTGATGTATAAATTCTAGCCATGAGAAGTAGCGTATGGTTATGTGATGATTTGGTGAAGTTGTGGAAGATTTTGTGTTGAGATTTTTGGAGTGTAGAGAAGTGATAAATTCAGCCAGGTTTGATACTCAATTTAGTGAGTTTTTGGCTCACAATTTGGTTGAATTAGAGAGTTGTGGAAGTGTAGCCAACATGGTAGTAGCATGTGCATATGAATTGTTTGATGAAAATCCTAGGAGAAAACATGTTACCATGGTTGCCCTATCAAATCCGTGCCCTTATGAGTGATTTTTGAGCATCTTACCCATTGAACTGGTTGATGCCTAAACATAGAAGTTGTAGCCCTTTCTCTAAGCTTTAAAATGAGACCAAGATCATAGCAATCTGATGTGTATAGCTCGAGATATGCCTTTTTGAATATGACCTGCGCAGAATGACTACCTCAAAAGTACCTCCAATTTATTGGTTATTTTTAGTCTAATAATCTATGATTAATTTCAAGTATGGGAATGTTGTTGGTAGAGAATACTAGTTCCATAATGATATCTTTATATGCCATAATACACTTCTCGCATTCTCACATTTGCATTTAGAAAGAATAGCAAAGAATGAGCACATTTCCATGCACATACACATATGAGAACATTAAAGAACAAAGAGAAAGAGAGTTTGGATAAATTGTAGAGAATTTCTTTTGTGCATGTATATGCTTATATATGAAGAATTGTTGATGGAATGGATATTGAATGATGGTTAGAATTTATCCATGAGAAGTAGTGTTTGTGTACTTGATGTTTAATGAGAGTTTGGATGAATTATGGAAGAATTGGAGTAGAATTTATGGAGTGTGAATTATGGACAGGTTTGACGTTAATCTTGGTGTGTTTTATTCCAAATTTTGGTGGCTTAGAAGAGAGGTAGAAATGTAGCTAATTTAGAGTTAATGTGAGCATATAAATTGTTTTATGAAATGTCAAAGAGAAGTGAATACATGATTATGATTATTTGATATCTTGAGATGAGTTGGTAGATGGTAGAGAATGACATGTTCACATTTCATATTGCATTATTGCATCCAAACATGTGAATTTAGGAAGAATAATAAGCATGAGCCCTTATACATGCATACATACTCATAAGAGCATTAAAGAGCAATAATGAACATTAAAGTTAAAGAACAAATAGAAAGAAATGAGAATTATTAAAGAAAAGAAATTGAATACTAATTTCCATGAGAAAGATAAAAGAAAAGAAGGTTGTTGCGATGGGGAACCCATGAGTGACAAGAAGAAGAATATTCCCACATGTACGCTGCCTTTTGTGAGCAGTCTAAGAAGAAGAAGAATTTGTACAGTCTGTAAGAGTACATGTGGATGAGGACAATACCCAAAAGAATATTCCTACATGCATGCCGCCTTTAGTGAGCGGCCTAAAAAGAAGAAGAATTTGTACAATCCGTAAGAGTGCATGTAGATAAAGACTGTACTCACTCAGATGGCCAGGGTTCCGAATCTATGCCTCAACCGATCCGATCGGCAAAGAATAAGAAAGAAAATAAAAGAAAAGAATAAGAAAGAAAAGAATAAGAAAGAAGAGAATAGAAAGAAGAGAATAAGAAAGAAAATAATAAGAAAGAAGAGAATAAGAAAGAAAAGAAGAGAAAAGAAAGAAAAGAAAGAATAAAAAGAATAGAAAAGAAAGAAACATTAGAAAGAAAGAAACAACAGAAAAAGAAAGAAAGAAAGACTAGAAAAGAAAGAAAAAAAGAAATACAGAGAAAAGAAACAGAAAACAGAATAGAAAAACAGAAAAGGAAATGCACATTCTATGAATTTTTGCATTTGCATCATACCTATGCATGATACCATGCCTATTATCATGGGTAGTGAGAAATTAGAAATAGAGAAAGAACAGAGAAAGAACAGAGAAAGAACAGAGAATAATAGAGAGGTGTGATGTAAGGATAGAAATTCAGAATTTAAGCAATGGAGAGAGAAGAGTAGCATAGCTGATTTACTTACTGAGCATTTAGTGCTCACCCCGTTGTTTTCAATGTTTTTGCAGGTAATAAGTGAGATGCGGTCGCTTGGAACGTCATGCAGCAGAAGGGTTGGGCAACACTGTCGAGTTGATGTTTTGTGACTTTATTATATTTTATAAAGATTTGTATTTAAAGAAAAATTAGTTTGGGGCCCATTATTTTATACTCATCTACATGTATATTTCCTTATATATATTTTGTGAGTTTTACTGTTATTTTTCGAGTATCCTACCTAGAGAGAAAGTATTACAATGTGCTTCCTCTAAAATCTTCTTTCTCAATTCAATATCCTGAGGAACATACATTCTATCTCTAAATTTCAGAATTCCATTCACCCATTTGAATTCTGATTCTCTGCCATCTTTCAACTGCTGCTCAATTCCTTTGCTAAACCCATCATCCGCTTGTTTTTCTCTAATTTCATCCAACAACTTAGACCGAACTTCAATTTTAGACAATTTCCCAATCTCCAACTCTTTCATTATCTCTTGTTGTCGATGCTTCTGAAAAGTTAGCTAAGCTAAGGAGACTTTCCTGCTAAGGGCATCTGCAACTACATTAGCTTTCCCTGGCTGATACATAATATCACATTCATAATCCTTCACCAACTCAAGCCATCTTCTCTGCCTCAAATTCAATTCTTTTTGGGTGAAAAAGTATTTTAGACTTTTATGATCTATGTAAATATTACATTTCACCCCAAAGAGATAATGTCTCCAAATCTTTAAAGTAAAAACTACAGCTGCTAATTCGAGGTCATGAGTGGGATACCTCTTTTCATAGTCTTTCAGCTGACGAGAGGCATAAGCAATCACCCTACCTTTTTGCATCAATACTACCCCCAAACCATTATGAGAAGCATCTGTATGAATATCATAATCTACTCCATCCTCTGGAAGAGTTAAAACAAGAGCAGTAGTTAATCTTCTTTTTAATTCTTGGAAACTCTTCTCACAAGTTTCAGTCCATCTGAATTGGGCTTCTTTTTTTGCTAGAGCTGTGAGTGGAGAAGCTAATTTAGCAAAGCCTTCCACAAATTTCCTGTAATACCTTGCTAACCCATGAAAACTTCTAACTTCTTTTACAATCTTTGGTCTTGGCCATTCAATCACTACTTCAATCTTTCTAAGGTCTACTGAAATACCCTTTTGTGAAACAACATGTCCCAAGAATGCTACTTGATCCAACCAAAACTCACATTTGGAGAATTTAGCATATAACTTTTTCTCCCTTAGTATTTGTAACACAAATCTCAAATGCTCTTCATGATCTTCCTTTGTTTTGGAATAGACCAGGATGTCATCTATAAAAATTACCAGAAATTTATCTAGACAATTATGGAAAATCCTATTCATCAAATCCATGAACACCGCTGGTGCATTAGTCAATCCAAATGGCATCACTATAAATTCATAATGCTCGTACCTTGTTCAAAATGCGGTCTTGGGAATATCCTTGTCAACGACCCTCACTTGATGATAGCCTGACCAAAGATCAATCTTGGAAAACACCGAAGCTCCCTTTAACTGATCAATCAAGTCATCAATTCTTGGCAATGGATACTTGTTTTCACCGTCATCTTATTGAGCTCCCTGCAATCGATACGCATTCTCATCGAACCATTTTTTTTCTTGACAAATAAAATAGGAGCTCCTTATGGAGAATGACTAGGTCAAATGAAACCTTTATCCAACAACTCCTGAAGCTGTTTCTTTAACTCTTGTAACTTTGCTGGAGCCATTCTATATGGAGCCTTAGATATTGGTACCGTACCAAGGGATAAATCTATACGAAACTCCACTTCACTTTCTGAAGGGAGTCTTGGCAAATCTTCTGGAAATACATCTTCGAATTCTCGTACTATGGGTACATCCCGAACACTAAAGTCTGGAAACTTTTCTTTATTCACCACATTAGCTATGTACCCTGTACAACCCTTCCTTATCATCCTCATTACTTTCACTGCACTTATCATCAGGCTGTGTAGATGACCTTCCCCAAAGGTGAATTTGTCTCCAGCATCTAAATTAAACCTGGCTTTCTTCTTCCGACAATCTATCAATACTCCAAATTTGCTCAGGAAGTCTATTCCCAAAATCATATAAAAATCAGGCATATAAAAAATAATTAAATCAACATTCAACTCAGGCCCATCAATCACTATAGTTTCCTCCATTAATAACTTATCAGCAACATAATTCTCCCCATTAGGCATCTCAATTTTAACAGCATGTTCCACTTTACTAGGCTCTAAACCTAATCTTTTTATAATACCATATGAGATAAAAGAATGGGTAGCCCCAGAATCAATCAGTACATATAAAGAAGTAGAGTGGAACTGTAACTGACTAGTAACTGCAGATGGATTGGCTTTGGCTTCTTTCTCAGCCACTGAGTAAATTCTGGCAGTCGAACCTCTAACAGTTTGAAGGGAAATAGCCTGAGTAACTTTACAGTCCTTTGCCATGTGTCCCGGTTGTTTACATTTGAAACACACATTGGTCCTTAATAGACAATCCCCGTTATGCTGCCTCCCACATTTTTGACAATAGGGAAGATTGTTCTTTCTCTGTTATTGCTGTGGAGTCCTTTTATTCTTGCCACCCTTCTTTTGAAATCTTTTCTAAAACTTTCTTTTACTTTTGTCCTCCGAGGCCTGAGTGGAATTGCCTACTTCAACTTTCTGAATTGTTGTTTGGCCCGAACTAGAACTACCAATCACCAACTTGGGGTTCTCCATCTGCCTCTCCTTATTCACATAAATCTCTACTCTCAATGCCCGTTCCAGAGCCTCACTGTAAGTCTAGGGAGGTTAATTGCCCGCTATAATAATCTGGGCAACTTTTGGGTGCAATCCATTAACAAATCTCTCTAACCAGCACTGTTGAGTACTCACCATAGTAGTAGCAAAATGGGCTAGGGAGTTGAACATTGTAGCATACTCTCTAACAATTATATTACCCTGCTTCAATTTCGTCAACTCTTGAGTCTTCACGGATAACATGTCCGTCGACTGGTATTCTGCTTCAAATAGACTTTTGAATTCATTCCAAGAAAGGGCACTCGTCACATAGGTATGCTCCATTAGCTTCCACCATACCCGGGCATCTCCTCTCAATAAATAGGAAGCATAGCGGACTTTTTCCTAGTCACTCATGGGAAACAAGGCCATTGCCCGTTTGACAGTCTCAAACCACTCCTCTGTCACATTCGGATCATTTGAACCACTGAACTCCAGAGGTTAGTGCTTTTGAGAAAGATTATAGATTGGTTCCACTTGACCAGAAGGTGTAGCACTCATCGACATAATTGGTCCGGTTACTGGAGGTGGAACTGGTATTTGGAGTTGAGGCTGAACTACTGGAACTGAGGGATTTGCGTTCAATTGGTTGCTTATACTTTCTAGGGTAACCCTCCTAAAGGCCTCAGTAATGGCTACCTGAATCATCCTATTGATTGCAGCCTCATCCAAAATAGAAGTATTTTGGGTAGACGTAGCTGGTCCATTATTAGGGGGCGCATTGGTAGTCGGTGCTATTGGCTCACTAGTGCCTTCTTCATTGGCATTCTCCTCACCCCTCCTATTAACCTTTCGTGAATGCCTCGTAGCCATACCCTTTACTTACGCAAATTTCAATCAATGTTAGCTAATTCTATTCACTAAGCAAGTAAAGAAAATACTTACAGCAATCGGCTGGAGATAGTATCTTGGGGACACATGAGGAATGACACTTCCATTACTTACAAACACCATTACCAACATCAATTATATATAAAATAACTATAACAATTCAATCAAAACATCATTTCTAACACACAAAATCGTGCTCTGATACCAACTGTAAAACCCCTCCCTAGCTGGGTATTTTCTAAGTATCCCTTGGCCATTGAGAGCCTAGAAAACGCATGCCTAGGAAAGAAGTTTATTTTAAAATCCTATTCAAAGAATAAACCTGTAGTTTAAAAACATTTTTTTATTTATTTCTAAACTATAATAAGTTCATTGTACAAGCCAAATAATATAGTTTCATTTCTTGGAGTAAATTATGAAATCCATAGTAATAATCACTAGAACATACACACTTTTACAAATTTTAGTAGCAATTTGATTTCCTTTATTAACACAAACATATATACTCCATTATACAACATGGACATATTTACTACATTATGAGATATGAACATGATTACTATAGTAAATACTGGCAAAACCATTCAATAGTCATCATTAAAACATCCCTTCATGCTCATAGCGGCCCTCGGAATCCTCTCCCAGCTTCATGCCTTAATCCTTACCTGCAAAACATTTTAAAACATCTTGTGGGGTGAGCGCTAATCGCTTAGTAAGAGAATATGGCCATTTATAAACTATTTAGGTTCATTATACAAGCATATTACTCATGACCTTACCTATCTACAATGCATGACTTTCATTCACTGACATTAACAAATTCATAAAACATGTCATACACTTTGAACTTTACTCATAAACATAAGTCATGACATAACCATACATAATATAACATAGAACATATATGACTTATGCAATATTCATAAACATGGCATACTTATTTCTTTTGTCTTTATACTTGATGTTTTCATTAGTCTTTATTATCTGATCGAATTCATTTGAACCATTACCTTGTTCTTGGTCGTCACCTCAAAGGACTCATGGTTCCCACAAAGATTCCATTCCTCTGATCTAGGTTTATACCTCAAGAGACTCATGGAATTCATTCTTTAACATTTCATAAATTCGTTCATAATTCATTCATAAGTCAACTAAATAAGCTATATGCATTACCATTATGAATGGAAACATATAGGATAACATCTCCCATGCTCAATCATACTATTCACTCATTTAACATGTAACCTTGGCCAATTACACAACTCATCAATCAATTTAGCAAAACTCCATGACATAAATATTCTCCTATTAAATTCATTCAATTTCTCATACAACACAAGGAATTTCAATTGTAAGACTATTCAGTGGGCTAATAGAATTTATTAAAAAAAAAAGATGGGAATTTCTATTAAGGAGGTGGATGCCATACAGTTTGTCACTTTTAAAGCAACGTTTTCCTCATCTTCCAGTTCGAATTAATTTTTGGCTAAAACATAAAAGCTTTAGGTATGTTTCTCAAATTTTTAATACTTCAAGAATCAGCTCAATCAGACTTTTATAACTTCAGTTATGACCAATTTAGTGAAGCATGTACAGTATAAGTCTTAAATAGCCAAATCTGAATTCTATGCATTTTTAACCATGTCACCTTCATTTGAACATTCATAGTATTTTTCATATCATTCTAAGCATAAAAGGCCACAAAAGACCTCCCTTTTTATAGAACTAAAAAGTGCCAAAACATCGTCCAACTACAAATCTCTTAATTGCCATAATCATCCTCCATATGCACACATACACCAATCAACACACCCATTTACACCATCCATAACCAAAACATAGCATCGCACTCAAATTAACATAAATAAATGTAAGTTTCATCAACCCTAGGTGTTATCAATTGTAGCCATAAGGGAGATTTTTTTTTTCCTCACCTTAGTATTCAAAGCACAAAGACACTCCTCCTTAGCTCTAAAGGTTCACCCTTTCTACCTTACACACATAACCACTTATGAATTTCTCTTTTAACTAAAAAACACAACAAACTCGGGTTTTAAAACTCATCTTAAACCCTAAAATTGAAGTTCTTAAAGTGTGGATGGTGATCTCCTTCCAAATTCAACTTGAAATCCTATGAAAATTTGAGAAGAAAATGCTTGGATGAGTGGCTTTTATGGTGGATTTGAGAGATGAAGAAGAAGATGATGCATTTGGGGTGTACAAGGCTAACTCCTCTCTCTTAAAACCTTATAGATATTTATTTCATTACTACTCTATTATGATTGGTCAATAAAAGTTAGATATAAGGGTCATTTGGCATAAATTTTTCATATAAGGGTGTTTTGGTCATTTCCACCACAACATAATGATCAACACTCATTTAATGCCATTTTACTTCTTTTAAACACTTGGTAATTAAGCAATCCCATTAGGTATATGACTAGGGTTTACCTAATGGGATATATAACCCTTTTGAACTCTTGGAAGGCCTGTAATGAAATCCATTGATATATTTTCCCTTTTCCATTCAGGAATGTTGAGTTGCTGAAGCTTTCCTGATGGTCTTTGGTGTTCTGCTTTAACCTGTTGGCAAATTAGACATTTTGCTACATAGTCTCTGATATCTTTCTTCATACTTGGCCACCAATAACTCTTCTTTAAATCTTGATGCATTTTGGTTCCTCTAGGATGTGTATTATATGTTCTGTCATGAGCCTCCGCAAGAATCTTCTTTCTCAGCTCAGCATCCTGGGCAATGCATACACGGCTCCTAAAATTGAGAACACCATCTAAAATCTGATACTCTGATATCTTGCCTTCCAACACTTGTTGACTAATTTTCTGACACCACTCGTCGACAGCTTGCTTTTCTTTAATTTCTTCTAGTAAAGTAGATTGAATTTCTAACCTGGCAATTCTTCCTAGTACTATCTCTATCTGTTCCTTGAGAAATTCTTCCAATAGTTCTTTCTACACTGTGAGCTACGACAAAAAGGCTTTTCTACTCAAGGCATTAGCTACCACATTGGCTTTTCCAGGTTGATACTTGATTTCACAATCATAATCTTTTACTAGCTCCAACCATCTCCTTTGTCTCATATTCAGCTCCTTTTGGGTGAAGAAATACTTCAAACTTTTATGATCGGTATATATATTAATCTTTGCCCCATACAAGTAACGCCTCCATATCTTTAATGAAAAAACTACACCTGCTAACTCTAAATCATGCGTAGGGTATCTTGTCTCATACTCTTTCAATTGTCGGGAAGCATAAGCTATTACCCTACCCAACTGCATCAACACAACACTAAGTCCTTAAAGTGAGGCATCTGTATAAATATCATAGTCTACACCCTCCTGTGGTAACACTAGAATAGGAGTTATGGTGAGTCTTCCTTTTAACTCATGGAAACTCTTTTCACACGCATCTGACCATATGAAAGGAATTCCCTGTTTGGTAAGAGCGGTAAGTGGCTTAGCCAACTGAGCAAATCCTGTTACAAACCGCTTGTAATAACCTGCAAGCCCCAAGAAACTTCTAACCTCTTTCACTGTCTTTGGCCTTTGCCACTCTAGGATTGCCTTTACCTTACTGGGATCTACTAACACACCTTCTTTTGAGACAGTGTGGCCCAAGAAGATAACTTGATCTAGCTAGAACTCACATTTAGAAAATTTGGCATACAACTTCTTATCTCTTAATCACTGCAGCACAAATCTCAAATGTTCTTCATGCTCCTCTTTCGTCTAAGAATAAACCAGGATGTCATCAATAAACACTATTATAAATCGATCAAGAAAGTCATGAAACACCTGGTTCATTAAATCCATAAAGGCTACTCGGGCATTGGTTAACCCGAAAGGCATCACCACAAACTCATAATGCCCATATCTAGTCTGAAATGCAGTCTTGGCTATATCTTGCTTTGCAACTCTTACTTGATGATAACCTGACCTCAGATCAATCTTTGAAAACACTGCTGCTCCTTTAAGCTGATCAAATAAATCATCTGTGCGAGGTAAAGAGTATTTATTCTTGACTATCATTTTATTCAACTCTCGGTAATCTATGCACATCCGTAACGACCCATCTTTCTTCTTCAGAAATAGAATCAGAGCACCCTAGGGAGAATGGCTGGGTCAAATAAAACCCTTGTCTAGTAGTTCTTGGAGCTGCTTCTTCAATTCCTGAAGCTTGGTTGGGGCCATTCAATAAGGGGTTTTAGAGCTCAGTGTTGTCCCTGATGCCAACTCAATGCTAAATTCCATTTCTCTTTTTGGAGGTAAACCTAGCAAATCATCTGGAAATACATCTGGAAACTCTCAGACTACTAGCACATTCTGGATCTTTGATCGAGGGACATCACTACTTTGCACCACATGGGAAATATACCCAGAGCACCATTTCCTTAACATTTTTCTGGCTTTTACATTGCTGATTAACATACTAAGCTGATAGCCCTCTCCGAAACTGAACTTATCACCGTCATCAAGCTTAAACTTTACTTTCTTCTTTCGGCAGTCAATGTCTACTTCATATCTCCCTGGGAAATCCATGCCCAAAATAACATCAAAGTAAGGCATATAAAAAACAATCAAATCCACTATTAACATCCTTCCATGGATCACTACAGACTCCCCTGAAAGCATCTCCCAAGTTACCACACTACCACCATCTGGCAATTCTACCTTAATGGGTTGATCTACTATAATAGGTTTCAAACCCAATCTCTTTATAATCCTATGTGTAATAAATGAGTGTGTGGCTCCAGAATCAACTAATGCATAAAGGGGAACTGAATGAAATAATAACTGACTAGTAACTGCAGATGGGTTGGCCTCGGCTTTACTTTGTGCAACTGTAAATACCCGAGCATTAGCACCTCTGGATGTCCGTGTTATGGGTGCATGAGGGGCCTTAAAGTCTTTCATCATATGTCCGAGCTGTTGACATCTAAAACACACCCTTGAGCCACTCTCCCGGATGATGTTTCCCATAATTCTGACATTGGGGAAACTCAAAAGTCCTCGGCCGTTTATTCTTCCCGTCCCTTCTGTTCTTCTTTGACTGAAATCTTTTCTTATTCTTCCCTTCTCTATTGCTGGGGGTATCAAAACTGTCTCTCTGTGGAGCGGGAGGTGGAATACTGGGAATTGCTACTGATGGAATCAATGGAGTTAACTTATTCACAAATACTTTAGCTCGTAAAGCTCACTCCAAAGCCTCACTGTAAGTCTGAGGGGGCTAGGCACCTACCATCACATCTCGGGCTATTTTTGGATTCAGCCCATGCACAAACTTGTTCATCCTTAATTCTGGTGTGCTCACTATACTTGGTGCAAACCTCGCCAAGGAATTGAATCTAATGGAGTATTCTTTCACTGAACTGATCCCCTGTCGTAAGCTAATAAATTCTTATATCTTTTCATGCATTCTGTCAGCTGTCCTGTATTCTACCTCAAAGAGTCGCCTGAAATCTCCCCAAGTCATAGTGGCTACATCATGAGCATCCTCCATCAGCTCCCACTAGATCCGAGCATCACTCTTAAACAAAAAACTAGCATACTGGATCTTTTCCCTATCTGTCATGGAAAAAAGTGTTGTCGTACGCTCCATAGATCTAATTCATTCTTCTGCCACTACTGGGTTAGTCGCACCTCTAAATTCTGACGGCTGATGCTGAGTAGGTAACCCATAAATAGGCTCAAGACGACTCTGAACTATCGAAGGTACCGACCTTTCTTTCTCATCTCTAGTGGTCAGTACTACAACTGGTATCTCAACTCTCTTCGATATAGGTCTCCCCTGACTCTCTGCCAATACCTACTGAATAATGTTACAAATCCTCGCTTCATCGAGGACAGGAGGAGTAGATCCTAAGGGGTTGGATGGCTCACCCATACCCGATGCATTCTTATTACTGGATCGAGTCGTCCATCTCATCTAAAACACATAGCACCAATACTATTAGTCAACTAATACAAGTGAGAAAAAGAAATAACTTACAATGATCGGCTACAATATGTCAACACGGCAGGAGAGGCACACTATCAATTTCCCAAAATCGACGCTGTAATACCAAAAATGTAATATACGTTCTAGCTAGTAATTCTTTGAGAAATATATGACAAAATCCACTAAATAACTTTTGTAAACATATATACATAGAGGTATATGATGTAAAATCCGAAAATTCTAATTTTAATTCATATAAATATATACACAAAATAACTGATATACTTTAATAAGTACAAGGTAGTCTTGGACAATGCCACCGAACACCTCTGCTTCTTGACGTCCCACCTAACCGTAAATCATCTAGTACCTGTAAAACAGTAGAATAATGGAGTGAGCACTAATTGCTTAGTATGTAAACCAAACTGTACTACTATTTTTCCTCCATTACTCATGTTCTGATTTTCCTTTTCTCACTTTAATCTTTGCTTATATTCTTCATCCTTTTCTGATATTCTGCATTCTTTTCTGATATTCTGATTTGCTACTTATCAACGTGCAAAGACAATGAATAAAACTGTACATCATCGAGCACATAAGAAATGCTAAATCATGCAAGTAGAAAAACACATATGCAGAATAATAAACTTATCTAAGAAAAGAACTTTCTTTTCTTTTCTGTTTTCTGTCTCTTAGCTGTATCTCTTTCTTTTCTTTTCTATTTCTCTTTCTTATTTTGTTTCTCTTTCTTTTCTTCTCTATTCTAGCCATGTGAGTGTATATTGGGTACAATCCTCATCTACATGCACTGCTGATGGACTGTATTAATGCTGTATCTCTCTGCTGAGGCTGCTCACTGATGGTGGCATGCATGTAGGTATTCTCTGCTAGGTATAGTCCTAATCCACATGCACTACTGACGAACTGTACAAATGCTGTATCTCCCTGCTGAGGCCGCTCACTGATGGCGGCGTGCATGTGGGCATCTCTATCACTCACGGGTTCCCCATCGCAATAACCTTATATCATAACATGCTGTAGAAAGAGATACAATACACATTTCCAGATGAATTTCCAAGGTATGGGAATTCTACACATGCATTCTTTAGTAAATGAGAAAATATACATACTTGCATGTTAGCTTAAAAGAAATCTACAAGCCATTTTCTTTCTTTCTTTTTCTCATTCTTTGCTAACATATTCTTTAATATTCTCATTTACCAAATCAAGGCTATATATAAATAATTCATATGCATAATATATGCATGATCAAGCCCATTCTTTGATGTTCTTTCCAAGTTCACATACACAACCTTGAAAATTCATTATGGCATAATGGTATGTCATAACATATTCTACCATTTTATCAACAATGCCATATCAAAGGAATACCTTAACATACAATTCTTTTCTAACACTTTCATGAGCTATTTAAGAAGTAGTAAAGGTTCAAGTAAATAGAACCAAACACTAAGGGCCATTTCTGTCATGGAACTAACATGACCAAGTGATATTCTAAATTTTGGCATAACAATATGCACTCTTGAATACTAACATTTACACTTGGTTAAGCCCAACATAATCTTTCTTCTTCAATTCTTGTCTTTCTCCAACCCTTTCTTCAATAGGGTTTAGCCAACTCATGCATGCATTTTCATCAAACACTTTGATGAGAATGCAAAATGTCATATTTACCCCCCTGAATGTCTCATCTTTTATACTTATTTGTTGCTTAAATGTATTCATTATTATTCTATTTGATTTAGGATGCAAATGGAGGCGTTAAATGCAAAACGGAACTAATTAGGTGAATTCGGATAGTTTAGACACCGCTTCGTAATCTGGGAATAACTCTCTCATCCGAGCTCCGATTGAGATGATTCAAAATGATGTGGAACCCTAAGAAAGGGATATACAACTTTCATGTTTTGAGTTTGGAGAGATACTTGCTACATCAAGGTTTTAATTGGGCTTGAAGTTGATGTACTTGCACTGCTGACGTTCTGCAACATTCCGCCTTGTCATGCAAGTCAAATAAGCAGTTTATTATTGGAAGTTTTGAAAACCTGGTGCACGCAAGTTACAGCTGGAAACACCACTTTCCTATTTTATATTAGGACTTTATTTTAATTTCAATTAATCAGATTAGGATAAATGTTATTTTAGGATATTAGAATATTTTTAGGAGATTGAGTAGAATTCAAAGACTTGAATTGGATATTCTTAAAAGGGGGAGAGAGATCAGATTAGAGAGTTTACACACGCCTCTCTTTCCTCTCTTCTGGAATTTTCCTCTTTTGAGTTTTGATTATGGCCATGAGCGGCTAAACTTTTAGAACTTGGTCGAAGGAAACGGAGGCCTCGGAATCAATAAAACTGTGAGATCTATTTTTTTTTTAGTGTTCAATATATGTTTTGAGTATTGGATGTTCTTCTATGCCTATTTTCATGATTGTTTCATTTAATTACTAGGAGGCCTACTAGTTTATTATTTGTTGCAATCTACTGCTAAGTTAGATATGAAATCCATAATTGTTTGATCCCTCTAACTTGTGAGTAATTAAGGTTTAAGAATTTGCTGCGTCAGGAATTATTAAATGTTAAGAAGAATATTCAACTAAATTAAATACAACCGCTTGTGTTTGTGTTGTTCAGCTTCATTGATTTCTCTAGCCCTTAAGGCTGTTATGTAATAGCCGCTTTCTACTCAAATACTCAAAAAAATACATAATGACAATACATGTAAAATAACATAAATAGTTGGGCCCACATTTTTTTTTTATTAAACATATACATCCTTTATACAAAAAAGTTATATCATGTACAAAAGCATCAAAAACAAGGTGGACAGTGTAGCCATTTCCCTTCGCTTTCCGATGCCCATCCGACCATGTCCTCACCTAGATCCTGTAAAACATGAAAAACAACGAGGTGAGCACAACTAATGCTCAGTAAGTAAATCCTCTACTCATCTATCCCCGTAACTATCTCTCTCTAATTCTTTCCTTACAATTCTCATTTACTCTCTCTCTCTTATACTTCTCTCTATTTTCTCTTTCTCATAACTCTTTTCTACTAACTCTTTTTAATAGTCACGGCCTCATCTTATCGGAGGCACGGTCGGGACTCGCTCCCGCTCTACGTGACTTCTACTCATTCTAGCCGATCGGACTCGGTTATGCATGGATTCGGAACCCTTGGCCATGTGAGTGTATAATCTCTCTTTCTCGGGTACTCTCGGGTATTACCCTCATCCGCATGCACTCTCACAGGTTACACCACTTCTCTCTCTCATACTCATGCTGCTCTCTCAATGCGGCGTACATACGGGAATACTCTACCCATAACTCACGGGTTCCCCATCGCACAACCTACTCTATTCTCTTTTGTTTAGCACTACTTTCTCCTTGTTCTCTAGTGCTTATTCTCTCTTTCTCTCTCTACTCTGAAAGTAGCTTATACACATTCTCTACTATTTCTCAAGCTACTTCTTAAGTGCATAAATAATGTGTATGAATGGCTCATGCTCACTAATGCACTTATGAAGAGCATAAATGCAATGGTACATCAAAGACAGTCATTCTGCACAGGTCACACTAAAAAGGGCATAACTTGAGTTATACACATCAGATTGCTACAGTTTTGGTCTCGTTTTAAGCTTAGAGACAGGGCTATAACTCTTATATTTTGGTCTAAACCCAGTTTAATCCGTAAAATGCCCAAAAATTACTCAGAAAGTCACGGCTGTGACAGGGTAGTTTCTCACTTAGGCATTTCATCAAACAACTCATGTGCATACCAAAGCTCTACTTGTCTATAACTCTACTCTTCTCTTTAATCATCCAAAATGGGAGGAAAACTCCCTCATACAGTCATAATTCCTGCCAAGGAAAACACTCCCAAAAATATTCATACACAACTCCTCCAACTTCAACTCAATTTCACTCTCTCATTACACATCAAAAACACTTCTCATAATTTAAACATATCCAACAACTATGACTAAACACATATCTCATCTCAATTTTTCAGTAAGTATAACATATATATACATAATTAAAATAAATCTTTGCTCATTTACTTTTCTTGAATCTCAACTTGATTGGATTTACTTACCTTTAATGGAGAGATCTCACTACTACTTTTCCTTTTCCTTAGTACCTTGTCCCTTCTCTACAACTTTAAACCATAAAACCATAAGACTTCAAGATACAAATATAAACAAATTTATATCTAATGCAAAAATCTTTACCTTAGGATACTTTAGATGAAATCTCTACTAAAACTACCCAAAAGCTCCTAAAAACTCCTTAGAAATCTTGGAAGATTGAATAGATATTGAGAGAAATTAGAGAATGGATATGGCGGTGGAAAATGGGTGAAATAAAGGGTTCTCTACACTTAACCCTTTTTAGCTCATATTATAACCATCATTTCCCATTTTGCCCTTACTCTTCCTTGGAAATTCCATCTATATCCTTTGATTCTTTGCAATTACACCCTTATCTCCAACACATTCTCTACTAAATTTCCTTACATTTTACTCCCTACTTTTCCTACTAATTAGGGGTAGAAAGGTCATTTTTACCCCTATGAAGAATTCTCTAGAATCCTCAAGAAACTTTTCAACTGGCTCATCGCCGCGGCGAAGAAACTTCCGTCGCCCCGACGAAAAGTTACAGAACCGACACCGCCTTACTCAAGCCAACGTCGCCGCGGCGAAGACTATTCTTCGCCTCAACGAAGCCTGCAATTTTAAGAGTCCTCAAAACCCAACCAATTTCAAGGCAAACACTCAACATACAAACTCAATTAAAACCGAATAAATGAATACAATAAATCTTAACTACATACCTCAAGCGGGGCGTTACATGTTACTAGATTAAACCTTTAGCGCTTGTCTAGGGTTGTTTAGTAGTAAGATTAATTAGATCGCTTGTTTCCTAATTAACTGCAACTAAGGAGAAATAGGGAAATAGTTCCAACGGTGAATATTCAAAGTATGAATTGATTTATTTTTGCATCGATGATCAGTTGTAAAATTCCGATGGTGGATGTTGACTTAGACCAAGGTTTGTTATTTTGATTGATTAATTTGAATTGTTTTTCCTGAAATTGTTTCTGTTTCACTCAAACCCCCCCCCCCCCCCCGCCTTGTTCACGTAACATAAAACTCGGCTAGACACTCTCTGTGGGAATGATCTTTACTCACACTACTACATGTGTTTTTAGGTTTTAATCTTGGTTGCCTATGACAGCACACTACACTTCATATGCACATGCAACTACCATGTTGGTTACACTTCCACATTTCTCTAAATCCACCAAAATTTAAGCCAAAAACTCACTAACTATAGCATCAAACCTGGCTGTTTTCAACAAAGCTCAACACTTCAAAATTTCAACACTAATTCTTCCATAATTCCTCCAATTCATCACATACTCATATACTAATTCTCATGGCTAGAAATTATGCATCATTAAACATTAAAAACAGCCAACAATTATCACATACAATCACATAAACACATGCAAGAATCATTCTACACAAGTCTTGCTCAAATCAAGGCTAAAATTAGGTTTACTTACCCTGAATGTGTGATATAATCTCTCTTTTGCTAAAAGTCTCTCCCTCTTGGACCTAGATCATATAAAAACCATAAGAATTTAAAACTTTAAAGTTTAATCACACTCCTTGTGCTACAATCTTACCTTTGGATGCTTTAGGATTGAAAATCTATAAAAATCCAAGCCAAATCCTATGAGTCCCCTTCGAAATTTAGTGAAGAAAATTGAGAGAAAAAGAGGTGAGGGTAGCGTGTACAAGGGCTGAAATATGGCTAGGGTTTCTTCTAATGAAACCTTATATCTAATATTATATCCATGTATTCCCATTTTGCCCTTGCACTTTCTATGAAATTCCATCTATATCCTTTAATCAATTACCAAAATACCCTTCCTTTCACTTCCCACTTTTTCATCTAATTATGAGTGAAAAGACCATTTTACCCCTAATGAAGTTTTAAGGAATTTTCTTCACATTTGTCTAAGGTAACTTCAAAGAAATCCTACTAAGGGTATTAGGGCATAAATAAAATTAAGTACCTTGATGTGGGTGTTACAAGAATGCACCAATTCTATTGGACAACTTGCTCTTGAGGATGAAACAAGAAAACTACATTGTTTCAAATTTCCAAATCGACAAGCCTCACAAAAGGAACTTTTATTACTAGCAGCAGAGTGTTTTACATGCAACTTATTCAAGACATACTGAAGAGTCTTAACATTTGGATGTCCCAATTAGGCATGCCATAACAAGGCAGAATTTGAGGGTACATTATTAGACTTACAAGCGGAATTCTCATGAACAACATTAGTAATACTATCTGAAGTAGAAACATTAGCTTTATGAATCACATTCCCTGTTACATGACGTGGTACAGAAGGAATGAATGATGTATAAGAAGAGACATTGCTTGATAATTCCAGTTGATAAATGTAACGCCCACTTGAGGTACGTAGCTCATGTTTGTTCATTTTTCCCTTAATGTTGATTGTTTGCCCTTAGTTAAGCTTGTATGGTGTTAATATTGCTTGATTGGCCCTTAATTGAAGTGATATGTTAGTTTGGTGGAGTGGTTGCGCTGAAATTGGTGAAGACTTGGTGAAAATTGGAGTTACAGACTTTGCCGGGGCAAAGAAGAATCTTTGCCACGGCGACGTAGGTTCTGTAATTCTTCGTCATGTCAAGAGTCGACTGAAAGTCTTCATGAAGGTTCTAGAGATTTTTCTATAGAGGCAAAGTGACCATTCTACCCCTAATTAGTAGGAAAAGTGGGGAGTGAAATGTAAGAAAATTTCATAGAGAATACATTAGAGTTGGGGTTGTGATTGCAAAGAATTAAAAGGCAAAGTTGGAATTTCCAAGAAAGTGTAAGGGTAAAATGGGAAGGAGTGCTTATAATATGAGATATTAAGGGTTTAGTCTTATAAACCCCCTCATTTCTCTTCTTCCACCGCCACTTCCATCCTTCATTTTTCTCTTAACTTTTTCACTCAATCTTCCAAGGATTTTGAAGGCTTTTGGTTAGAAATTGATAAGGAGTTGATCCTAAGCAACAAGAGGTAAGAATCCTTGCTCTAGATATGTGTTTTATTTATGCAAGAGTTGAATCCTTATTAAGTTTATGCTTAGGGTTTAAGAGGAAGCTTGAGCCCAACAAGAGTAGAGAGCTTTAGTGGAAACTACTCAAGCATAAGGTAAGTAAATCCACCTAAGTTAAGATTTAAGTGATTGAATGATGTGTAGAGATTGTTTATATGAATCTTGCATGAGTTCTTTATGCTTGAGATGAGTAGATGAAATTGTTATTGAGTTTGATGATGGTTCATGTAACGCCCCACTTGAGGTATGTAGTTAAATTATTGTTGCATTACTTGAATGTTTATTGATTTATTCTCAATTGAGCTTGTATATTGTTAATATTGGTTGGTTGGCCCTTAGTTGAATTTTGTTGAAGTTATTTTGAGAAAAATGTGAAGAAAATCCCTTAAACTTGCATTAAGGGTAAAATGGTCTTTTCACTCAAAATTAGTTGAAATTGTGGGGAGTGAAAAGAGATAGAATTTCATGGAGAATGCAATAAAAATGAGGGCATTATGGTAATTGACTAAGGGACATAGATGGAATTTTAGCGAAAGTGCAAGGGCAAAAAGGGAAAGTGTGGTTATAAATTAAAGTGTTAAGGGTTTGAAACCCTTATTTTCGTTCATTCCACCCCCCACACTCCTTTTTTTCCTCTCAAATTTTCATTCACTTCTCCAAGGAATTTGAGGGCTTTTGAGTAGATTTTCATAGAGTTTTGATTCAAGACATCAAAAGGTAAGGATTCAAGCTCTTTATCTATGATTTATTTGTGTAAAGGTTGAATTCTTATGAAGTTTATGATTAGGGTTAAGAGAAGATTGGAATCTAACAAGAGTAGAGAGCTTAGGAGAGACTACTCAAGCATAAGGTAAGTAAATCCAACCAAGTTGAGATTTGAGAAATCTTTTGAGTAGAGATTTAGTAGAAATTTATATATGTATGAGTATGTTATACTTACTGAAAAATTGAGATGAGATGTGTGCTTAGTCATAGTTGTTGGACATGCTTAAATTATGAGAAGTGTTTTTGATGTGTAATGAGAGAGTGAAATTGAGTTGAAGTTGGAGGAGTTTTGTATGAATATTTTTGGGAGTGTTTTCCTTGGCAGGAATTATGACTATATGAGGGAGTTTTCCTCCCATTTTGGATGGTTAAAGAGAAGAGTAGAGCTATAAATAAGTAGAGCTTGAGTATGCACATGAGTTATTTGAGGAAATGCCTAAGTGAAATCTGCCCTGTCACAGCCGTGACTTTCTAAGTGCATTTTGGGCATCCTACGGATTGAACTGGGTTGAGATTGAAACATAAAAGTTGTAGCCCTGTCTCTAAGCTTTAAAACGAGACCAAAACCGTAGCAATCCGAGGTGTATAACTCAAGTTATGCCCTCTTAAGTGTGACCTGCGCAGAATGACTGTTTTGATGCAATATTGCATTTGGCATTTCATAAGTGCATTAATGAGCATGAACCATCCATATGCATTAATTGTGCATTGAGAAGTAGCTTAACAAAGAGTAGAGAACCTTGTGAATAGACTACTCTAAGAGTTAAGTTATACTATGAGCACTAGCTTGAGGAAGAGATGAATATTAGCTTGAGCAAGAGTAGAGAATTTTGAGTATAAGCTATACTATGAGTAATAGTTTGAGTGAGAAAGAGTAGAGAATGTTGAGAATAGCAACTCTAAGAGTAAAGAGAATGAGAACACTCTAATAGTAAAGAGAAAGAGAGATTGAGCACTAGCGAATAAAAGAGAGAAAAGTGCTACAGAAGAGAATAGAGTAGGTTGTGCGATGGGGAACCCGTGAGTGATGAGTAAAGTCACGAGAGTGGGTGCTTTGTGATCCCTAGCCATGCCTCCGGTTAGATAGGGCCGTGACCGTCACGAAGAGTGGAACATGAGGTTCCAGCCGTGCCTTTGGTTAGATAGGGCCGTGACATTCAGAGAGAGAGAGAGAGAGAGAATACACTCACATGGCCAAGGGTTCCGAATCCATGCATGACCGAGTCCGATCGGCAGAGAATGAGTAGAAGTCACGAAGAGTGGGTTGATGCTTTGTGATCTCCACCCAGCCGTGCCTCTGGTAAGATGAGGCCGTGACATGCAAGTGAGGAAGAATGAGCAAACATGAGAAAGAATAAAGAGAGTCAATGAGTAAGGTTACGAAGAGTGGGATGAGTACCCAGCCATGCCTCCGGTAAGATGAGGTCGTGACCTACAGCAGGAAGTTAACAGAAAAGAGTTATGAGAAAGAGAGATAGAAAGAGAATCAGTAGAAGTCACATAGAGCGGGAGAAGTCCCGGCCGTGCCTACGGTAAGATGGGGCCGTGTCATTTAAAGAGCGAGTTAGTAGAAATGAATTATGAGAAATGGGAACGAGATAATAGAGAGAATTAAAGAATGAGAAAGCTTAAGAAAGAATGAGATAGAATTAGAGGTTTTGAGCTAGTAAGAATAGAGAGTAGAAGAAAGAAACATGCAGTTCTCTTGCATTAACTGCATATACATCTCATACATGCATGCACCATGATTTCTTCCATGGTTAGTGAGAGTATAATGAGCACAAGAGAGAACCATGATTTTTCTTCATGGTGAGTATGATGAGAATAAGAGAGAACCATGATTTTCCTTCATGGTGAGTATGATGAGAATAAGAGAGAACCATGATTTTCCTTCATGGTGAGTAAGCATAAGAGAAGAAGAAAAGAGAATGAGAACAGAGAGAAACAAAGAATAAAAAGAGCAAAACAGAGTTAAAGGAGAATAAAAGTATTAGCAAGAAAGAGAAAAATAGTGAGAATTAGAACTAGAAGAACGGTAGAGTAAGGAAAGAACCAAAGAGTGAGTTGTGGTGACAGGTAGTAGAGGATTTACTTACTGAGCATTATTGTGCTCACCCCACTGTTCTTCCTTGTTTTGCAGGAATTAGGAGCAGCTGTCGGATGGACGTCGAGGAGCGGAGAGTATTGGCACTACTGTCCACCAGTTATGATATTTTATATTAAGTAGAAAGTTTTTAATATAGAGTACTTTGTATATGTAAAAAATTATATTTTATGAGTAAAGAAAAGTTTGAGCCCACTATCTTCCATACGCTATGTATGTCTATAATTTGTATAATATGCATTATCTGAATAGTAGTAGAGAGCAGGTGTTACAGTTCATGGTTGGTTTTCCACCATGAGAAGGGTTGGTTGTGTTATAGAATTTGATGAAAGTTTGGATGGATTTAGAAAGAATTTGAGAAGAGTATTTGGAGTGTGTTTCCTTGGCAGGATTTGTGATGACTCAAGGGAGTTTTACTCCAATTTTGGTTGGTTTAAGAAAGAAATAGAATTATAGTTAAAGTAGAGTTTATGTATGCATGCTTATTACTTGATGAAATGCCTAAGAGAAGCATGAGTATGGGTAGAGAACCTTAATTTTATGCAACATTGCATATTTGCATTTCATGAGTGCATTTAAGAAAGAATTCTAAGCATAAGCCATCCATATGCATATATTTTTATACGTGTAATAACTTAAGAAAGAATCATGAATTGTGAGAGTAAAGCACTCTAAGAATAAAGAGAAAGAAAGCATAAGCATTAGAGAATAAAAGAAAGAAAAGTGCTAAAGAAGAGAAAAGAATAGGTTGTGTGATGGGGAACCCGTGAGTGATGAGCAGAATATTCCTGCATGTATGCTGCCTTCGGTGAGCGGCCTGAGAATGAGAAGAAGAATTGGTATAGCCCGTGAGAGTGCATGTGGATGAGGGCTATACCCGAGAGAGAGAATACACTCACATGGCCAAGGGTTCCGAATCCATGCATCAACCGAGTCCGATCGGCATAGAATAAGAAAGAATGAGAATGAGAAAGAATGAGAAAGCATGAGAAAAGAAAGAAAAGAATAGAAAGAAAAGAATTGCATAAAAACAGAAAACAGAATAAGAAAAACAGAAGAGAAGAAAGAGAATGCATTCCTATGCATTACTGCATGTGCATTTCATTCATGCATTGTTATCATGACTTCTATCACAATTTGTAAGAATCAGACAGAAAGAAAGAAAGAATAGAGAGAGAATTAGAAAAAGGGTACCGGGAGAAATAGAAGCAAAGAAGAAAATAGAAAGAACAAGAGAGAAAGAAAAAGAAGAAAAAGAGTAGAGTAAGGAAATAATGAAAGAGTGATGCACGGGGATAGCGGTGTAGAGGATTTACTTACTGAGCATTTTTGTGGTCAACCCGTTGTTTTTATGTTTTTGCAGGAAATAGGTAACGATGCGGTTGGATGGACGTCGGCAAGCGGAGAGAAATGGCTACATTGTCCACCATTTTGATAGTTTTTGTACATGTTATTTTGTATTATGTAAAGTATGTATATATTAAGTAAAGAAAAATTTGGGCCCAACTACTTTCTATTAATTATACATGTATTTTTATTAAGTATATTTTATAAGCATATTAGTAGAAAGAAGTCATTACAATACAGGCCACCTTTCACTGTGCCTTACAACAAGACAACTTTGCTGGTCTTATCCTTTACCAAGCAATGATCAGAATGAAATTCAACTACGACATTATCATCCTTGTTAATTTGAGAAATACTCACTAGATTTTTTGCAATTTTTGGAACACATAAAATATTCTTAAGTTGAAGTATTCTATGTGAGGAATATGACGGAACAAGTAACATACCTATGTGAGTGATAGGAATAGCATCCCCATTGCCAACTTGAACTTTAGAGTTCCCTGGATAACTAGACTTGTGCATTAGATTGGAAGCATCTGTTGTCATGTGGTTAGATGCTCCAGAATCCATATACCAAGACTGATCATGTATAGTTTGTGTAGTAGCTATAGCTTGATAGGAAATGCCTGAAGATGATAGTGTTCCAGTTTCAACCTTTGTAGGATTAGCTCCAAGTACTCCTGTAGTAGTAGTTGGAGGTTGTGGACTCATTCTCTATCTGTAATCAGGAGGTTGAATGTTTGCAGTAGAATATTGAGGTATTTATGGTCCTACGGTAGCTAAGTAATCATTAAGCCCATAACTGAATTATGCAAGCCATTATTAGGATGCAAGCTAGTATTAGGAACAAACTGACCAACAAATAATGCCTGAATAGAACCATCAGGAACACCAGCAAGGTTAGTTTGAGAGGATATTGAAGGATTTTAAGTGGAGGCCTGTACTGAGTGATTGTAGGGGTTGAAACCCTGGAAATCTTGATCAAACCTATGATAGCATTGCAGGGTAGAGTGGCCTATCTTACCACCAACCTGACAGATCAATTTAGACTTGTAGTAGCCTTAGCCTCTTCTTCTTCCTCTCATCATATTGCTATTAAATTGATTAAAACCAATAGGCATAAACTGAGAACCAATTGGATAAGATAACTTGTTAATACCATTTCCTGGATATCCAACATTACCAAGATCAAAACCTCCAATGACAGTTAGTGAAGGTGCATTGGCTGAGACATTTTGACCTTGTTGAAAGGTCATTTCAGGGGACTGACAATTTAATACTCCTAATTTCAACATATGTGAAACATGTTGAAAGCCAGCTCCTGAATTTTGTGGAGTTACAGAGTCAATAGGTCCTCGTTTAGCAGTTATTAGAGCGGAACTTAATTGTTCATGAAAGCTCAATAAAGCATTATTTTGTCTTTCAAGCCTCATTTCATGCTTATGTAACATGAATTATAGGGTTTGGTTTCTTAATCAATTCTTCTGATTCTCCTGATTTATCAAAATGAAACATAGGAAGACATAGATTCTCACCAGTGACAAATCCATCAAGATCGTGAGATATCAATGCTGGAAGAATTTGAGATCACCAGTAACTATAGTTCTTCTCCACTAGCTTAACTGAGGTTGTCGGATGTGTTGAGTGAAGAGCTGAACTCAGCACATTTGTGCTTCGATCTTGTTCAGTCTCTGTTCTTGGGGTTGAATTTGATAGCTCAGGATTCGAATTAGCCATGGACATTGGTCTACAGCTCTGATACCATGAAGATTTTCTTGAATTAAAGAAGCAAAGTTGATGAACAGTAGAGAGAAAAGTCTTAGAACACAAAATCGATAAAATCAGGAATTTTTCATTAATTGAGCTAGTTACAGGAGAGTTACAATTTGTAGTTAAAGACATTCTACTGAAAATGCACCATATAGAAACTTTCTAGTATTACAAAACTAACCCAGTTCATTTCTCAAACCTTACAGTTGCACCCTTTGCCTAACATTTCCCCTTAAGTTGGACCATTTCTACATCACCTGTGCTTCACTTTTGATGGTATTATTCAAAATAATTTGGTACATTTACATGTATAGTTCATGTTGGTAAAGTCTTATGGCTAGGCATGAAATTTAGTATCATAATTTTTGAATTCCAAGAAGAATTTTCTTGGCAGGTTTTTTTCCTAGTTTTCGTCTTTGTTATGCTGAAGTTTTGTTAAAAGTTTAGGAAATTGCTTGAAATATATGCCGAGTTATGGAGCCTTTTGTAATGGAAATGTATGGATATTACAA
This sequence comes from Pistacia vera, assembly GCF_008641045.1. Taxonomy (NCBI): domain Eukaryota; kingdom Viridiplantae; phylum Streptophyta; class Magnoliopsida; order Sapindales; family Anacardiaceae; genus Pistacia; species Pistacia vera. Next base: position 132,007 of record NW_022196374.1, read on the forward strand.
GTTGGGTAGAAACAAATATTGATGATGATCGGATCTCAGACCTACCTCCTTTTACCATTCATCAAATTATGTCTCACCTCTCCAGAAAATAGGTAGCTCAAACTAAACCCTTATCAAAGAGATGGAATCACTTGTAGGCATCATTCCCTATCTTTAATTTCAGTGAAGATGACTTGCTTCAATCAGACTTGGAAATGAGATTGGCAAGTAATGAAGAATATTGTGAACGTATAGCGAATTTTCTGCAATTTATTGATGTTTTCCTGCTTCGATTTTGTGAGCATAAGGTTTCCATGAAGACATTTAGGTTATTTATAAGTCTTGTTGCTGTTGAAGGATTGCCTTGTTCTATTGACAAATGGATAAGATTGGCAGTAGAGAATGATGTGAAAGAGTTAGATATTACTATTAAAACAGATGATAAGAAGTTGTACATTTGGCCTCACCTAATCTATTGTTAACTACTTAGGCTAAATGGCTTTTAAGTTTGAGAAGCCACCTAATACATTAAGGTTCTGTTTTCTCAAAAAATTAGAACTAGTTAGAGTCCACATAAGTGAATCAATGGAGGAGAAGCTTACTAGTGAATGCGTTTTTCTTGAAGAATTATATTTTCTCCATTGTTCGGATTTGAAATGTGTTTGCATTTGTAAACCTGATGAGCTCAAGACTTTGCAGATTCACATAGCCCCCAGTGAACTTGAAAGAGTTAAAGTTGATATTCTAGGTCTTCAACAATTTGATCTTATATCGTACCAAAGGTCATGTGAGATTTACATGAGTAGATGTTCACAATTGAAAGATTTATGTCTTGTATGTTGTGCTTTTCATGATGAAGAGTTTCAATACCTTCTCTCAAACTTTCCTTTGCTTCAGAATCTTAGCGTGATTAGCTATCATTTTATTGAAAGGAATAAAATTCCAAGCGATCAACTTTAAAATTTGAGTATTGATAACTCTTGTAATTTGGAGGCAATTGATGTTGATACTCCAAATTTACTTTCCTTTGATTACCAAAATAAAACAATTCCTATATCCTCAATGAATGCTCCATGTCCATGGGTAGTTTGTTTTGTGATTGAACATGATCTTTACACTAATTGGTATATTAAGTTGAAGAAATTTCTAGCAACGTCTTCAAAGATTAAAGTACTGACTTTATGTTGCACGTCAGATAAGGTGAGTCTTTTAACACAAGTTAATTGATTATTTACATTTCAGCTGTATCTTTGCATTTTATATTATTATTGATTTCTTTTGTTTATTCGTTGTTCTTGTTTGGTGCTATATATCAAGGTTTCAATTGATTCGGAAGAATTCCAAAAGGGTTCACCTTTACCACCCTATAAAGTTGGTTATGTGTCTTTATTTCCAACTCTATTATCATCAGATTTTGGAGCTTTGTAGGATGCTCTTCTTTGGATTTGCAATCCTAAGTGTTTGAGTGTAGACGCATGGGGGAAGGATCACATGAACCTCATTGAGGTACATTCATCTTATTTATCTTTTTTTTTTCTTTATTTCCTTATTTCTCAAAGAGGATCATGGTGGACATGTTGTCATCATTGATTTTTTGGTTCAAGTACCAAAATAGTTATTGATTTGCTTATGCAACTTATGACGAAGCAAGAGAAAAAACAAGGGTAAGAAGAGAAATAGAATTTAGAATTATATTTCCATGCTTTGTCGCTATAAGGTCCCTCACAAAAAAAGCTTGGATATAATTATAACAGTTTAAGTAAAGATATGTGGAAGCTCTTAATTTATTTTTTTTCCCTGAGTAAAACTGTAAAAACTATATAATGGAAATGAGTTGAATGAGTTGTCTTATTTTTTTTAATCTGTCACATTCCTACTTTATTTTCTTTTTCTTTTTAGAGAATCGTCATTGTTACGAGGGATAAGAGATATATTGATAAAGATTAATCCTATTTTTCGTTTTTAGATTGCTACTAACTTGGGTATACAATGTATTTTTCAAGTTTTGAATTTAATTATTTACCATCTTGATGACTTGTAGATATTTGTTTGTGTTGCAATCACTTTATGCAACCTTGTCGAATAGGGATTTGAATTGTTGCAATTCTTGTGATTTCAAGTGTTGGCGACATCACTTAAAAGATGTAAAGATTGAATGTTTCTTACCGATGCTTGATCCAAAGCCTATAATTATAGACAATTTGATGGATATGTTGCCAAAGCTTCCAAAACTGAGTTCATCTAGATTGGTGTTTTCCTGGAGTTGATGAGATGGTTTAATGGTTTTTCTTTTAACTTTTACTTTTTTGTTTATACTTTTGTTGGAAGTTGAAACGCAGTTTGTACTTATCTAAAGCAATAAAGATAGGTTAATAAACATTTCTCACTTATAGCCTAACTATCAATTCAAGACATTTATTTTTATTAGCAAATCAGTCCTCGAAACTAAAGGAATCTATTGGTGACACAAAATCTTGGAGAAAAAACCCAATTGCCCATAAAATCTTCTCCTAAAAATATATATATATATATATAATATATATATATATATTATATATATATATATTATAATAATATTATATTAAATTGTTAATAAAGAAATAAATATTTAAGTCTAGAAATTAAAAGAATACATTACATATGGGCAGATTATACAAGGCCTTATATATAAGTGACATGATATCACTCATATTGCCACATTATTCACCATCATTTTATGTGTATCCATTGAATGATTTTTTTTTTATATTAATTATCTAATTATGTTTTGTCATATCATTTTATGTCAAAAACTTTGTATAAATTCTTTAATGCGTAATATTACTTAATAAAAAATAAAACAATTTCCCCTAGAAGAAAAATTCTCCATTTCCTATCATCTCTAGTCATAACACAACACAATAGAAGTGCCCCATTAAATTTCAATTTATCCTCTAATAATTAATATAAGTTTCCTGCATTAACCTCCACACCATTAATAGAAGGGGCGAAAAGTGTCATGGCCAGCCCAAATTAAGAGATCCATTGGCCTCTATCCATGATGGGAGGTTTGAATCCAAAAGAATATGCAAGTTTTTAAAATGTTCAAGAATACTCCTCACTCAAATAGGTAGCAAAATGATTATGATTTTTATTCTAATATATTAATCTGATGAACCAATTTATTAAATTTGTTAAAATCTGGATCCTCAGATATGTTAGTAAACTCTTATAGTATAACGCTGGCTAATGTTAGCATTGTATTATTTTGAGAACATAGTAATAGAGGAGAGTTTTCTCTCCATCTCTTTCTTTCCATATTTTTTAGATTTTTTAGTTTTTTTGTGTGGGTGGCATGATTCTCTAAGGTCGTGATACCATCAACAATTTTTGAAATGTTAGGGTCATGAAATTTCCAAAACTTTTGGAATTTGTCAAAACATTTTCTCTTTAATACAGAAACCTTTACTGTCACCATGATACGCTTTCCTTAATTGTTTTCACTAGTTGTACATATATACACTTCCTTATTTATTCAGAATATGTATAGTTTTGGTATAAACAGATTTAATGGCTGTAATTTAGGCAGATTTTCTGCTGTAATTCAGGCTTGATTTTAGCCTTGTATTTGCACATTGTGTGCCTATATAATAGAAGAAATCCTCACTAAGAGGACATTGAATCCAAATGACATGGTATCAGAGCTAGGTTCCTAAGTTACAACCTTTCTCGTGTGGGTTTTCTGTTTTTTTTTTTTCTTCTCGGTGTTCTTGGTTACGTTGGACTTCCTCTTGGGTGCTGTTGGCGTTGTTTTTGGGACTTCTGGTATTTTCGTCACTGTCTGAGTTTCTTGGAGTTTTTCGACGCTTTTGGGTGTGCTTTCTGTGGCGCATCTTTGGTCCTGAGGTTGTTGGCAGTTTCTGGTGGTGTGTTGCGTTTGTTGGCAGTTTTTGGTGGTCTTGGTGGTGGTCGATCTCTTCTGGGGTGGTTTGTGTTTTCAATATTTTTGGGAATTGATTGTTGAAGTTTTTGCCAGGTATCGTTCCAGTTTTCCTTTCTGAAATTTTTTGGTTGATACTGTTTGGGATTATCCTTAGGCTGGTTATTGGCTATTTTTTTGTTAGTGTTTAATTCGGCTATCTGTCTTCTGATTTTATTGCGGTGAAATTCACGGGTAAGAACTATTCTGCCTGGGAATTTCAATTTCGTTTATTTGTTATGGGGAAAGAGTTATGGGGTCATATTGATGGGAGATACCTCCTACGGATGTTTCTAAACTAGCTCAGTGGCAAGCCAAAGATGCTCAGGTGATGAATGGATTTTGGGATCAGTGGATCCTATTATTGTTCTTAATCTAAGGTCATATGACTGCAAAATCTATGTGGGAATACTTAAAAAAGTCTTAATCAGACAATATTGCTCGATGATCTCAATTAGAGTACGAGATTTCTAGTTATACTCAAGGTGATCTCTCCATTCAGATTATTTTTCTGGATTTAATAATACTGGGGAAGATTTACTGACATTATTTATGCCAAGGTACCAGAAGATTCTCTCTCAGTTGTGCAGAAATTCATGCGCAAAGCATGAGATCAATTTTAATGAAGTTCCGACCTAAATTTGAACCACTCGCTCTAATTTGATGAATCGCAATCCCGTGCATCTTTGGATATCTGTTTTGGGAGTTACTTCTTGAGAACAACGACTTACCACCCAGGCCACTTATCAGCACGACAAAATGATATCCAATGTATGTCTTATGCTGCTCAAGGAAAAGGCAAAGGTCAGACATGCGGAACGTTCAATGCTTCAGCTGCAAGGAATATGGGCATATTGCTACCAACTGTACATGGAAATTTTGCAACTACTGTAAGAAGCTGGGGCACATTATTAGGAGTGTCCTACTCGTCCCCAGAATCGTCAGGCCAATGCTTATCAGGCTACTGTGGATTCCGCTCCTTCTGCTACTCCTAGGGCTTCCTCTTGCTCTTACTCCTGAGAAGGTATAACAGATGATTATTTCTGCATTTTCAGCCTTAACTGTAAGGTAACGTTTCGCTTTCTCCCTCATGGATTATTGATTCCGGTGCATCTAGTCACATGACTAGCTCTTATGATATTCTTGGCAATGTTCGACTTATACTGGATCGACACATATTCAATGCTAATGGTTGTCAGTTACCTATTCATGCTATTGGGGATGTTATTCACCTTTAGAGATGTTTTTATACTCCTCAACTTTTTACCAGTCTTATTTCAGTCGGGCAATTGGTTGATAATAACTGTGAGTTCATTTTTCTCGTGATGTTTGTCTTGTACAGATCAGGTGTCGGGCAAGATACTTGCGAAGGGGCCTAAAGTTGGACGTTTATTTCCTATGCATTTTTCCATTACTGCTGTTATTTCATTTGCTTGTAATGCTGTGAACAATAAGTGTGAAGTATGGCACAAACGATTGGGTCATCCTAATTCTGCTATTTATCTCATATAATAACTCTGGTTTGTTGGGTATAAGGATCATTTTCTTTTCCTCTCTCTTTGATTGTTCCACATGCAAATTAGGTAAAAGTAAGTCTCTTTCTTTTCCTTCTCACGGTAGTCATGCTAACCATGTTTTGATTTAATTCATAGTGATGTGTGGGGATTTCTCTGGTTATCTCCCATGCAAATTATAAATACTTTGTTACATTCATAGATGATTATACAAAGTATACCTGGATCTATTTTCTTCGTGCTAAATCTGAGGTCTTCTGTTTTTCACAATTCACTGCTTATTTCGAGACTCAATTTCTTCTGGTATTAAAATTCTGAGGTCTGATTCCAAGGGTGATCTGTCTCGTGAGTTTCATGATTTTCTCACACAAAAGGCATTGTCTCTCAGCTTTCTGTCCATATACCCTTAGCAAAATGTGTTGCTGAACGTAAAAATAGACATTGTTTGGATGTTGTTCGTACTCTTTTGCTTCAATCATCTGTTCCTCCTAAATTCTGGGTTGATTCAACGGCTGTTTATTTAATTAATAGATTGCCATCTAATGTCTTGAATTAGAAACTCCTTATTTTCGTCTTTATAATCAGCACCCTAAATACCTTGACATGCATACTTTTGGTTGTGTTTGTTTTGTTCATTTGCCTTCTCATGAACGACATAAATTATCTGCTCAATCTGTTAGATGTGCATTTATGGGTTATAGTACTTCACACAAAGGCTATGTTTGCTATGATCCATGCTCTAACAAATTTCGTATTTCACGTCATGTTGTGTTCTTTGAAAATCAATCATTCTTTCCTTATCATGATAAGTCTTTGCCTGAGATACATGTTTTGCCTCATTTTGATGACTTGCCTCTTTCTATTGACCGATTCAAGTCTGGACTTGTATATGAAAGATGACAATCTGCTTTGCCCCTTCTTGAGCCTGGCCCGCCATCTGAACCTGTTCAGACTGAATCGTCTACGGGTGATCCGAATACTATCCCAGTTCCTCGTCGCTCGACCAGAGTGTCTCGTCTGCCAGACTGGTATGGTTTCTCTGCTACCTCTCTCCATGTTACTCTGTCTAATATTCCCATTCCATCTGGTTATTCTAAGGCAGCTAAACATGACTGTTGGCGTGAGGCAATGGTCGAAGAACTTCAGGCTCTTCAGGATAATCATACATGGGATGTTGTCCCTTGTCCTCCTCAAGTCAAAGCTATTGGTTGCAAATGGGTCTATTCTTTCAAGCTACGTTCTGATGGCACTCTGGATCAGTATAAGGCCCTGTTGGCTGCCCTTGGCAATAGACAAGAATATGGGGTGGACTATGAGGAGACTTTTGCTCCCGTTGCCAAAATGACTATGGTACGGACTGTCCTATCTGTTGCTGCATCCCGAGGTTGGTCTCTTCATCAGATGGATGTCAAAAATGCATTTCTTCATGGTGATCTCAAAGAAGAGATATACATGACCCTTCCACCTGGTTTGTCATCATCTTCTTCCTCGGATGTCTGTAGGTTGAAACGATCATTGTATGGGCTGAAACAAGCTCCCCGGGCCTGGTTCGATAAATTCCGCTCCACTTTGCTCCAATTTTCATTTCAGCAAAGTACATATGATTCTTCTTTATTTTTCTGCAAGACATCTCTTGGCATTGTCCTTCTTTTGGTTTATGTTGATGATATTGTTATTACTGGCATAGACTCTAGCTTGATCACCCGACTACAGCAACATCTTCAAGCCTCATTTCATATGAAGGACCTTGGTTCTCTTACATACTTCTTAGGCTTGGAAGTTCATACTGATTCCTCTGGCATTTTTTTGAATCAGCATAAATATACTCAGGATCTGATTGCATTGGCTAGTCTTCAAGATACTTCTTCTGTGGATACTCCTATGGAAGTAAACACGAAGTATCGTCGGGAAGAGGGTGATCTCCTTTCTGACCCTACTATGTATCGACAGTTAGTGGGGAGCTTAAACTACTTAACCATTACATGTCCTGATATTTCCTTTGCCGTACAGCAGGTTAGTCAGTTCATGTAGGCTCCACGTCATCTACACTTAGCTGCTGTACGTCGTATCATTCGATATCTTCGAGGTTCTCCTAGTCGTGGCCTATTCTTCCCTACTGGGACTCCTCTTCAGCTTGTGGCTTACAGCGATGTAGATTGGGTAGGATTTCCTGATACGCGCTGATCTGTTACAGGTTGGTGCATTTTTCTTGGTGACTCTTTGATATCTTGGAAAAGTAAGAAACAAGATCGCGTGTCCAAATCTTCTACCAAATCTGAATACCGTGCAATGTCTGCTACTTGTTCTGAGATTCTTTGGCTTCGTGGCCTCCTTGCTGAGATTGGTTATGTTCAATCCGATCCTACTCCTCTATATGCTGACAACACTAGTGCCATTCAGATCGCTGCCAATCCCGTCTTTCATGAGCATACCAAACACATTGAGGTGGACTGTTATTCCATTCGGGAAGTATTGGACACTCGTATCATTTCTCTTCCTTATATTTCTACTGACCTCTAGATTGTAGATGTGTTTACGAAGGCTATGACACGACAACGGCATCAGTTTCTTGTAGGCAAATTGATGCTTCTTGACCGACCAGCATCACTTTGAGGGGGGATGTCACCACGATACGCTTTCCTTAATTAGTTTTCACCAGTTGTACATATAACACTTCCTTATTTAGTCAGAATATGTATAGTTTTGGTATAAACAGATTTAATGGCTGTAATTTAGGCAGATTTTCTGCTATAATTCAGGCTTGATTTTAGCCTTGTATATTGCACATTTGTTCCTATATAATGAGAAGAAATCCTCACTAAGAGGACATTGAATCCAAATGACATTTACAAGCCCCCCCTAAAAAACCCTCTCCAATTCATGGCTTTCAGAGGCTCATTCGTTCGTCTTTGTGCACTCAAAACCCATCTTTGAAAGGTGATGTTTCATCTTTATTCACTCCTTTAAAAAAAAAAAACCCCTGAGCCAACTTCACTTGCCAAATTCCCAGTCAGGTAACTTCACTCTAAGCGAAGCTCTTCACTTCTTTTATTACAGGATTAATTTGCAACTCATTTCTCCAATTTTATCCTCCATTAAGAAGAAATTTGTTTAATATTACACAAGAAATTCGTCTAAATGCTCAAAGACATAAAATTTGGAGACAACCCAGTTGAAATTTTTTTATGAATTGCTTTGTAATATTAAAAGTGTTTCTCATGGTTTTTCCCTTTTGGGGGAGATTTTGAAGAAAGGTTTTAAGCCCAAATTCTCAAAGGTAAGATTATGGAGTCTAATAGATTTGTTTAAGAAAATCGTTGCTTTTGGATGCAGGGCTGATGTGATTATTTATGGGATTTTAATTTAATTGATGGATTGTGTAAAACAATTTTTTTTTTTTTTTTTGGGTAATCTTGTGTAAAACAGTGTTACCATTACATGAAGAAATGGCTAGGGAAATGAATAATCTGCTGTTATTTGTAGGACAAATATTGTTACTTATAATAGTGTTATTGATGGTCTTTGTAAGGATGTATTTTTGAGAAGGCGAAATAATTGTCTTTGGAAATGAAGAGTTTGGGTATTAGAATAAATGCAATAGCTTATAATACTCTATACATGGTTTATATTGTCTAGGTGATTGGGAGAAGGGTAAAAATTTAATCTTGGTGATGATGGATCAAGGTGTGCGGCCTTGTGTGGTGACGTTTAGTGTGGTACGGATAAGCTCCGGAAGAAAAGGGAAATTGGATGTAGCAAATAGGTGGTTGGAACTGATGATCTAAACAGGTGTGGATCCTGACATTTATTCTTTCAACATTTTAATGGAGGGTATTGCCTTGCAGGTAGAATTGAGGATGCAAGAGAGTTGTTCTTTTCTATAAGTAAATAGGGGTATAGACTTGATGTTGTTTGCTACAATACTTTAATCAATGTGTATTGCAAGAATAACAAATTCAATGAAGCTCATAGTCTTTATCACGCATAGGCTTGAGAGTGAAGCTGCTTGTAGACATTCAGAATCTACCCAAATTAAGGACTTTGTATGTTTTCTCTCCATCCTTTTGTCTCTTGCCCAATACAAAGAAATAGGAACATACATTTTGGAAGAAAAATGTAATAACAAATGGTATTGTTTTGATTAATACATTTGCACTGCAGAGATCTATCTCAAAACAAAGGTTTGTTAGGAACTCTTCTGCCGTCAATTGGGAATTTGACAAAGCTTGTGAACTTGTAAGACTAATTTTGCAAAAGCATCACTAACTTACATATACGACATATGATTTACCTATTGATCTCCCTTGCTTGCTAGATTGCGAACCGGCTGCAGCTTCCATTTCCTAGTTCCAGACACATTAGGATCTCTAACACAGCTGGTCAATTTGTAAGGATTTTAACTTCAACATTCTTTTCTGTATTTTTATCAGGTTCTTTTGGTCACTTATTATTGTAAGGTTTGCCTTGCAAGGGTTTCTAACATTTAGATCATTGCTTGTCCTGTTTGTGAAACTCTTCATTGACATTCTCTACAGAAATCTGAATTCGACTAGCTTCAGTAGACCTATATCAGCTTCCATTGGCGATCTTACCAAACTTTTTTTGTTGGATTTGACTGATTTACCAGCTAAATGGAACAATTCCATTCTCTAGCGAAACTTCACCTAGGTTGGATGGACTAGTTAATGCATTGCACTTGTATGTATAACACATTTTCCTTCATTTGCAACTATTGTTTTCTAAAAACGACTAATCAACACCTTTTCTATTAAATTTGCAATCATTTTGGAAGAAATCAGCTCACATGACCAATCTTGCTTTCTAATGAAACTACAATGATGAAGGTGTATGGAAGGAAAGGTAAGGGAGTTGGCAGTAGATAAAAAGAGAGTTAGACAAGAAGATTCTTATTGTAAAAATGTGTTAAGGAGTATATTCAGATGGCATATACTGGTTGGTCAGGAAGAGAAATTTGGTTATTGAAAGAGAATGAGATGAGAATAAAAGAAAGGAGAAAGAGAGAATTGTATTATTGAAGACGAAATTAGGAAAAATAGGGAGTGTAACAAGTATTAAGAATGAATATTCTACTTGTCTTATTCATAGAGAAAAAGAATACATACATATATACACTTGCAGTGTTCTAAACTAGGTATGTGATCAATCTATATTAGGATACAATACCAATGTGATTCCTATAATCCTGGAAATTAACTTCTAAATATATGCAACCTATAACTACGAAATATACATTTGTAACACTCCCCCTCAAGCTGGAGTATAGATATTAATCATACCTAGCTTGTTACAAAGATAATCGACTCGAATCCCAGTCAGAGCCTTCGTGAAGATATCTCCCAATTGTTCTCCAGTCTTCACGTACTCAGTGGAAATCAAACCTTGTTGTAGTTTCTCACGGACGAAATGGCAATCGATCTCAATGTGTTTCATTCGTTCATGGAACACTAGATTAGATGCAATATGAAGAGCCGCTTGGTTATCACACCATAATTTTACTGGTACTGAAGTTCCAAGGCCTATTTCAGTCAGGAGCTGATATATCCACATTATTTCACAAACAACCTGTGTCATAGCCCTATATTCTGACTCTGCACTTGATCGTGACACGACTTTCTGCTTCTTGCTCTTCCATGATATTAAATTTCCTCTGACAAAGACACAATAGCCTGATGTGGATCTTCTATCTACCTTGGAACTTGCCCAATCTGCACCTGAGAAACATTCAATATGAGAGTGATTATGATTGGCATATAATATACCACGTCTAGGGCTCTTTTCAAATAACACAAGATCTGCTCCAAAGTTGCCCAATGATGAATTGTTGGGGAGGCCATAAACTGATTGACAACACTTACTGAATATGCAATATCTGGACGAGTCACCGTAAGATAGTTCAACTTCCTGACCAATCTTCTATATTTCTCAGGATCTCCAAATAGTTCACCATCTTTCATAAACTGATGAGAATGCAAATTGTCATATTTACCCCTCTTAATGTCTAGTCTTTTATACTTATTTATTGCCTAAATGTACTCATTATTATTCTATTTTGATTTAGGATGCAAATGGAGGCGTTAAATGCAAAACAGAACTAATTAAGTGAATTCGGACAGTTTCGACATGGTTTGGTAATCTGGGCATAACTCTCTCATCCAAGCTCCGATTGAGATGATTAAAATGCTGTAAAACACTAAGAAAGAGATATAAAACTTTCATGTTTTGAGTTTGGAGAGATACTCTCTACATCAAGGTTGTAATCGGGCTTGAAGTTGACGCACCTGCACTGCCGACGTTCTGGAACATTCTGCCTTGTCATGCAAGTCCAATAGGCAGTTTATTATTGGAAGATTTGAAGACCTGTTGCACGCAAGTTACAGCTGGAATCACCACTTCCTTATTTTGTATTAAAACTTTATTTTATTTTCAATTACTCAGATTAGGATAAAGGTTATTTTGGGATTTTAGAATATTTTTAGGAGATTTAGATTTAGTAGAATTAAAATTCGAATTGGATATGGAGGGAGGGAGATCAGATTAGGGATTACACAGATATCACACACGCCTCTCTTTCTCTCTTCTAAAATTCGTTTTCTTTGGATTTTCGTGATGGCCATGAGCGGCTAATTTTCATATCTTGGTCGAAGGAAACGGAGACCCCAGAATCAATAAACTGTGAGATCAATCTGGTTTTTTTTCTTTAAGTGTTCAATTTATGTTTGAGTATTGGATGTTCTTCTATGCGTATTGTCATGATTGTTGCGTTTAATTACTAGGAGGCCTACTAGTTTATTAGTTGCTGCAATCTAGTGCTAAGTTAGATATCAAATCCGTAATTGTTTGATTCCTCTAACTTGTGAAGCAATTAGGGTTAATAATTTGCTACGTCAGGAATTAGTAATTCTTAAGAAGAACACTTGACTAAATTAAATGCAACGGCTTGAGTTTGTGTTGTTTAGCTTCATCGATCTCTCTAGGTCTTAAGGCTGCCACTAGATTAAATCTTTAGCGCTTATCAAGGATTGTTTAGTAGAAAGGTTAATTAGATCGCTTGTTTCTTAATTAATTACAACTAAGGAGAGATAGGAAAATAGTTCCAACGGTGAATATTTTGGGTATGAATTGATTTATTTTTGTATCGATGATCAGTTGTAAGATTCCGATAGTGGATGTTGCCCTAGACCAAGTTTCGTTATTTGATTGATTTTGATAGTTTAATTTGAATTGTTTTTCCTGAAATTATTTCTGTTTTACTCAAAACTCCCTAGCCTTGTTCACGTAACATTAAACTCGGCTAGACACTCTTCGTGGGAACGATCCCTACTAGGGTTTTAATTGTGGGTGCCTACAACAGCACGCCAGATTTTGGCGTCGTTGCCGGGGAGTAATTCTAGTTGATTTTTTTGTTTTGTTTTTGTGATTCCTATTTTGTTCTTGTTGTTTTTTTCATTTTGCAGAAAAAACTGTGAATAGTAGCACTCTTCCGGATGAACAGTAGTACCATTCATAAGAAAAATTTTGGTTG